>NW_005370286.1:3375714-3392230 GCF_000412655.1 Myotis brandtii | reverse complement strand
GAAAAAACCCCCCCCCCCCCACTTTGGGCCCGGTGTGCAGGAGGAAGGAGGAGAGAACCTCAGCATCACCACCGCCTGCACAGGATTCCTCCCTCCAATAAACAGAACGAACTTTCCCTCCTTGTCCCTACAAGGCATTTTCCACGGCACTGCTGTTACTCGAGCACTGAAGGGAAATAAAGAGAAGAGGGAGAAAGGGAAAAGGTCAGGGGAAAATGACGCAGATGACCACATCTTGTCGCTGAGAGGTCGCCCAGATTTCGCAAAATGCTGTCTCCCCCGTTGAGCTAGCTGTTTCTACGCTGGAACAAACAGATCGTTAAAAAAAATAAAAAATAAAAGCTAAGGAAGAAGCTTGGTTGAATTCTTAGACCCAAGTTTTCCACGGGTTAGGCTGGCTGTAAATTAACCAGTCCACAAAATATATAAATAAATGGGTGGCTTTGTTCCCAGCTCTCTCCAGCAGGGCTCCGGCTGCTCCCTCTGAAGCCTGGTGGCCGGTCCACTGCCCAGCGCTTGTATAAATACTAATGAGTGACATATTGAGGAAAAATTGTACCTACAAAAGCAAAGACTTCTTCCATGCAAATCAGGCCCCAATTCCCCACCGATAAGGATCTTTTAGATGGAACACATGCAAAATCTCCGGCTCTTAATTCCTTCATTAGTATTCCGGGCAGATGGCTGCCACATAACAGAGAAAACTGTCTGTATCGCTGTGCCTGAAACCTAATATTGATTTGTTTAATAGTGTCAGGAAGTCAAAATTCACAAATCTCCTGTCGATGGTTTATGAGGCAGTTAGCAGAGAATTGGTTGCCCCTGCTTAATTAATAACTCATTACTGAAATTTGATTATATGCTTGAATGCCTTAAGTGGGCTGTGACACGGCGTGTGCAGAAGTGGTGCGGCGATGGGGCAGGGAGGCCGGGGAAGCTCCCCGCGTCAGGCTCCCGCCATGAGAATTCCCCCACAGCCCTGCCTCCGGCTTTCCTGCCCGGGTGGGCCCACCTCCCTGGCGCTCATGTGTTGGTTTAAGAGGTGTTCTGGGTCACATGAACGGAAGAGAGGGTGGGTCTGGCCTTTGGGGTGGAGTCGTTTCTAAGAAGCACACACAGTGCTGACATGGGCCTCGCCTACTGGTCCCTGATCAGAGGGAACATGACCTGCTATTGTCTGCGAGGGCAACGTTCTGGAGGAGGCCTCCGAGGGGGCGGATGAACCGCTGGGAAGATAGAAATCGCTCTATTCCCTTAAGGTCGTTGTTCCCAAAAGCAGCGTCAGCCGGTTTGGCTCAGTGGATAGAGCATCGGCCTGTGGACCGAAGGGTCCTGGTTCCATTCCAGTCAAGGGCAGGTACCTCGGTTGCAGGCTCCTCCTTGGCCCTGGTCTGGGCGTCTATAGGAGGCAACCAATCGATGTGTTTCTCCCACATGGATATTTCTCTCTGTCTTTCCCTCTCTCTTCTACTGTCTCTAAAAAAAATCAATGGAAAAATATCCTCCGGTGAGGATTTAAAAAAACACACACACAAAACTAGAAATTCAGAGTGACACGAGACCAGCAGGATCAGCACCCAGGAGGTCCCAGCACGCTCTGACCTTGTGCTCTGAGGCTGGGGGTGTGGGGGGAGGCGCCACTCTCCATGGCCCCATGCCGGGGACAGGACGGGTGAGTCAGAGCCCAAGGGAAGGCGACATCGGAGCACACGGAGTCTCTGCTGTTTCTCCTGATTAAGAGAATGCCTGTAGATAACACATCCGAGGGCTGGGCTTGGGCATGCGGGGCAGGGCAGCTCTCCACAGACCTGTGATGTAGGCCCTGCCCCATGTTCCCTAAACTTGTATCCCCAACCCCACCCTTGTTGCCCCCATAGGCAGGCAGCTGGCCCTGCCAGGGGCAGGTTCTGGCCACCCAGGGTTCCCTAAGGCTCCCCCCACCCCCTTTTTTAGATGTGACCAGGCTGACTTGATGAGGGGAAGAAAGCAGAAGGAGAGGTGCCCAGAGCTCGCCCCCTTTCTGACTGTGCCCTGCCAGCCGCTGTGGCCCGGGACGGATGGGAGGGTGGGGAGGCGCGTGTGCTTCTCACCAAAGCATTTTCCTTTTGTGGAAAGGGGTCAAGTCCCTGGGCTGGCCCTTAAAACATCATTTAGCTCTCAGCGGGCGGACACTGCTCTGGGAGCGTGTCTGCGGGACAGCAGTGCCGTTATGTTAGGGGCGAACTGGGACTCTGTGGGCTGGCCTGTGACGTGCCGCCACGGAGCCTCATTGCATCATCTTCGCACATTGTTGTTCTGAGAGCACATTCTAGATGCCAAACGGCTGACTCACAAATGAACTTTTGGAAGCCAACCCTTTGTCACCAGGGCTGTCTGTGCGCAGGCTCACACAGGGGTGAGAGAGGTCCCCCCCTCTCCCCCCGAGTCGTGATCTGGGGTGGGTGCTGCAGCCCCATCCGTGGGCTTGCAGTCTGATTGCACATAAAGTGACGGGCACTGAAGGGGGACCACGGTCAAGCCCCCAGTGAAGGGACACACTATGTGGCTGCTAGATTCGGAGGGAGGCGAGCAGTGCCAGCTGGCCCCGGGCAGGGAGGGCTTCTGGGAGGAGGTGGGAGCCGATGGGGCCGTGGAGGTGGTCAGATTTCACCGCGGGTGGTGGAGCGCTGGGGCAAGCCCAGGAGTGGGCTGGTCAGAGGTAGGTTTTGGGGACGGCGACTGGCCAGGCCGGCTGGAGAGGAGGGTAATATGACCAGCCTGTCTCCTGCCTGTGATCTTAATTGAACCAGTCAAGCTTTCAAAATGAAGAGTTGATCATTTGATTAAGAAGGGCCTTTGACTCTTTCAAGACCCACGGAGACTGATTTTTATCAAAGTGGATCAGCACGGCTTGTATGGAGGAATGCTGGCCGGAGCCGGGGCCGGCCTGAACTGCTCCCGCTCAGGGGCCCGTCCCTCCCTGGGGTGGGCCTTCCGGGCGAAGGCCAGGGACTGCCACCCTGAGCAGGGTGCCCGGGGCCCAGGGGGCCCACAGCAACATCCTCTCCTGCCAGCAGCAGGAACCCTACCCAGCCCAGGCCTTCTCCCAGCAGCCTCAGATGGGGGCTGTCTCCCAAAGGGCCGGCCTGGCTTTAACCAGCTCCAGTGCAAGCCAAGTGCCCTGGTGTCGGCCACGGAGTCGATTTGTCAAAGTGCTATTAAAGATTTTCGGTTATACCAAAAAAAAAAATAAAAAAAAATGGAGTCAACTTCTTTTTTAACTCTAATTTATTATGCTTGATTACGCAGCTGGAATGGGAAGGTAGCTGCTGTTTGTAGTTAAATAACTCCTCACAATTTCTTAAAGAAATGATCTTCAAAGCGTTCACGGGTCAGTGGCTCAAGTACAAAGGAAAGATTGATTTTCATCCTCCCACCCTTTGTTCCCAGAGTTTAAAACAGACACGTTTGGGTAAATTAGTTTGTCTATGTTATTAATGGAAGGAGTTATTAAACTCCCATAAATATACGGGGTATCTCGCTTAAGATGCCAGATTTGCTTTAAGGGAAAAAATACGCCAAGAGAAAATGGGGAAGAGCCCAGGAGAGCTCTGGTGTTGTAAACTCTCAGCTCTAGATATGAATTGGGGTCAGGAGCTGGGGGAGGGGCCTGGCCCCAGGTAGCCCCCAAGTGGTGGGATAAATGCTCAAAGAAGGGGACCCCCGCACATTTAAAAAATCCCTGAATTTAATGGAAAACATTCAGAAGCTGGATTGGGGTCGGCGTGGGGGTGCGTGTGGGTCAAGGGGATAAGGGGCTGGTGAGCATTTGATGGGTGTGGGGAGAGGTGTGTTTCATGCTCCAGGGGCTCAGAGGGGACTCCCCTGAGAGAGGGCCCCCCCCCCCCCCCCCACTGCTGGAGTGTGAAGGAGACGCAGCCGCAGGCCCCTCCCAGGGGGACGGTGCCCGAATTGCTGCAGGTTCGAGGGTCCGTGTGGTTGTGCAGGTAATTCCCACTGTGCACAGCGCTTCCCAGGTTATCAGCCCCAGCTCACCGTCTCCCTGGAACCTCACGGTGACCCGGGGAGGTATGTTGAACAAAGCTCGTGTTTCCGATGTTGCAGATAATGAAAGTCAAACGCAGAGCATTTTTTTTTCTCCCCGAGTAGAAAAGTAAAATAAAGAAAATCATTGGAAAAGTCAAGAAAATCATAAAGAAGAAAATGAAAATCACCACCAGATGACATTTAGTGTTTTGGAGTTTTTCCTTTTGGACTTTTCCTCAGTGGCCACACACGTGCGTGCGTGCACACACACACACACACACACACTCACACACACTCACACATACACACACACACACACACACACACTCACACATACACACAAACACACACACACAGACACATACACACATGCACACACATACAGGCACATACATACACACACAGACACATACATACACACATACAGGCACACACACATACACACACTCACACACACAGACACATACATACGCACATACAGGCACACACACACACACACACACTCTCACACATACACATACACACACACAGACACATACATGTACACATGCACACACATACATACACACTCACACACATACACATACACACATGCACACATACGCACGCATGCACACACACATGGACACAGACACACACACAGACACATACATATACACATGCACACACATACATACATACACACATACACACTCACACACCTACACATACACACATGCACACATACGCACGCACACACACACGGACACAGACACACACAGACACATACATATACACATGCACACACATACATACATACACACATACACACTCACACACCTACACATACACACATGCACACATACGCACGCACACACACACACACACACTGAGTGCTCAGGGTGCCGGGTACATTATAAGTGCTTTTACATATTAATTCACTTACTCCTCACAGCTGCACCAGGTGGGTACTCTTATTACCTGCATTGCACAGGTGAGGAAAGAGTCACAGAGAGGTTGTGAATTGCCCAAGGCCACACAGATAAGCCACTGTGGGAGGTACGATTTGAACCCAGACAGAAGGGCACCATCCTAGGTTCCTAAGCATGCTGTACTTGGCCTTTGTATTCATCCGTAGACCTCTTTTTTTTTTTTTTTAATCCTCACACGAGGGTATTTTTCCATAGATTTTTAGAGAACGTGGAAGAGAGAGGGAAAAAGAGAAATATCCATGTGAGAGAAACACATCAATTGGTTGCCTCCTGCACATGTCCCAACCAGGGCTCGGGCCAGGGAAGAGCCTGTAACCGAGTTACTTGCCCTTGACTGGAATCAAACCCGGGACCTTTCGGTCTGCAGGCCAATGCTCTATCCCCTGAGCCAAACCGGCTAGGGCTTTATCTGTAGACTTCTTTAATATAGAGGAAGTCATGCCATGTCTACAATATTGCATCCTGCCTTTGTTCCATCCAGTATTGCGTTGGGAGCATTTCTGATGTGATTATAATTCTAAAATGATTTTGAGTGGCGGCACCGCCAGATGAAGAAGTGTTGCCAAGAGTTGTTTGTCTTGCCAGGGGTCACACAACCCGGGACTGGAACTGTTTAGCACTCTTCCTACTGTGCATGCTGTAGAAATAGTCCCAAAACGCAAGAGAGGAAGCGTGAATCCAAAAGTACCCAGTCTGCACTGTCAGATTCAGAAGTGGCCCCTGGGACCTGCAGGGCTGCTGAGGGAGGGTGTGCAGCCCTGGGGTGAGATTTTCTTGTCACGGAGTGACCCTATTTTAAATCTTGAGTGAGAAACTGATTTTTTAAAAAAATTCAAGACTAGAATGTTGAGCTCCTTGTCTCTTTGAGAAGCTGAAAAATGCTTTTTTAAATTTCCCCCTTCATAACGGACACTTTCCCTTTTCCCTTTTGCCACTAGGAAGCTCAGCATTAAATCTGCAGCTCAAGTAGGCCAACCATGTGATCCGTTATGACCTGCACACTCTTCTTTTGTTCTCCCTAGTCTTGATGACCTTGTTTTTATTTTCTCTGTTTTATGTTTATATGTTGCCATGACACACGTTACAAGGTTTCCTTGGACAATACCTCCCGGGTGCTACCTCCCTCTGCTCAGGACTGGCAGCCTCTCACTGTGGGGAGAGCTGAGAAAATAATCTGAGCACTTAATGTTGGGCTGTGTCACTGATTGTAAAGCTCATGAGCGGCCACAATCCCAATTAATCGTCCTCCTAAGTACCCCGGGAGGAAAGGATAATCTCGCTCAGCCTCACTGTAGAGCTGAAGAAACTGAGGCCTTGTCCAGGCCTCCACCCACCCCACACCCCAGAGTTCTCTGCAGAGCTCTGCGCAGCCTCAGTGCAAAGATGGGAATTCCTTTCCTCCCCTCTCCCAGCCCCCTCTGCCCTTGGGTGCGCGTCTCCCGTGCTGAGCTGATTGGAGTTACTACAATGAGGAGCATTTTTATAATTTGAAAGCTACATATTGGTTTTCAGTGAAACTGGGTTTCCCTTTCCAATAGTAATGTGATGTGTTCTTTCATAATAAATGCATTCAAGTTATTTTTTTAAAAAAGGAAATCAACTGAAAGTATAATTTTGAGTAAAAAGAAAGGACCCAGGTGTGAGAGGACCTTATTCTTGGCTCATGTTTGCAAAGAAGGGCACTAGTTTCACCGATGAGATGCTAGAGAACCAAGTTGTCCTCAGATCCAAAGGAATGAATGCCTAATATAAGAATTTCAGGCCAGCGAGCAAGTGAGACTCCTTAAGTCTGAAAGGCAATCCACCCTTCGAAGGAAATATCCAAGGACCCAGTGGGGTCAGGGAGTCCAGGTTAGGGTCTCCTTCGCCACCAGGGCAAGCCAGTCCATCTTCCCGCACCTCTATTTGTTTATCTGAAAAATGGGTGACCTCTATCTGGGTAGGTTGAAGTTGAGGTTCCTTTCCCCAGGCTCAGACTTGCTTCACCCAAAATTGCAATGTTCCTCTCCCTTCTTCAGGTGATGCACTGTCAGGTAGCATGTGGTTGCAAACGGCCAGGAAATGTGAGCTGCAGACACTTCTTGCTCTGCAAACACTCTGCATGCCATGTGGGGGGTGTGTGTGTGGGGGTCTGTCTGGGCCTCAGTTTGCTCATCTCTAGGATGAAGGCGGATGGACTGAGTCAGGTCTGGCAAATCAGTAGCTGCATAGAGTGCTATGAATTCTGAGGCCACACCCAGGCTCTGTGAATGTAAGGGGACCAGTGAGTGACCCTAGCATTGATTTTTTATTATTTTTTAAGATATATTTTTATTGATTTCAGAGAGGAAGGGAGAGAGAGATGAGAGAGAATCATTGATTGCCTGCCTCCTGCACACCCCACACTGGGGATCGAGCCTGCAACCCGGGCAGGTGCCCTGACCAGTTATCGAACTGTGACCTCCTGGTTCATAGGTCAATGCTCAACCACTGACCCTAGCATTTACAGATGGCATGATTGTTGGCATAGAAATGGCCCCATTAGCCAGGGATCCTCTGGGCCACTGAGGTCTGGGGGGCCTGTGCCCATGATCTCTAATTCTTTCTAGTTCCCCAAAAGGCAGCTCCCGGCGAAAGCCTGCCCACCTGTCTTCATTCCTGCCTTCCTTCCCTTTTCGTATCTTGTCTCCATGGTGACAACGTGATTCTCCATGTCTTAGGAAGCCGGCTCATGTGAGCCATGTGTGGGGACCATGCGATTTGTCATCCATTCTGAGATACTTTAGAGCAGTGGTTCTCAACCTTCTGGCCCTTTAAATACAGTTCCTCATGTTGTTAAAATTATTTTCGTTGCTACTGTTATGAATCGATATGCAGGATGGTCTTAAGCGACCCCTGTGAAAGGGTCGTTCGACTGCCAAAGGGGTCGCGACCCACAGGTTGAGAACCGCTGCTTTAGAGAATGAAAAGGGTACTCTCAATAATTCTCCCAGGACCACGGTGGTAACCTGGGCCTCTCCCGGGAGCTGGCATCGCTTACGGTGGTAGTTCTCAAACATTTCCATGCCAAGGATTGCCAGAGACACCCCGGGCCCTGCATCCAGAGATGCTGATTCAGTGGGGTTGGGCCTGAGAATTTGCATTCTCACGAGTTTCCACATGATGCTGAGGTTGCAGGTCCCTGGACCACGCTTTGAGAAGCCTGCCTGGGAGCTTAACAGTTCACGGAACTCATCCACGACCTGTTCTGGTGGATCCTTCCACAAAGCCCAGGAGGCCTGGGAAATAGGTACCAATGGCTCCATGCTAAGCTGAGAAACGGAGACTGGGGGTGGGTTAAGTGATTAGCCCAGGGACACCCACCGCAAAGGGTCAGATTCCGTTTTGCCAACTCCCAGCCTCTGCCTGGCTCACCAGGCACGAGCCTCGCAGCTCAGGAGCGTGCTCAGAGCTGGGCTGGTCTCTCTGCTCTGCAGTTCCGCCGCCGCCCCAGCAAATGCTCTGACCCGGATTGAAACTGGCTCATTTTGCTTTATAGACACCACTTCAGGTCAGCCACCAGGTCAGGCATCTGGTGGAAGAAATTACTTCAGCAATGCTTTTGTCTATATTTATATTGAATATTTTAGGGTTTGGCTCATTTTGATATATTCATAATTTTTAATGTTGATATAATCAGGTGTACATTCTTGAACATTGGTGCTATTTTCTATGTTTCACATTCTTGAAAGGGAGTTTATTTCTAACACATCAGTCTATTACACAACTTCCATATATTTAATCCTCGTGTATATTTTCAGGGATGCCGTAGGGGGCTGCCTGTATTATTCAACCTCTCTGGGCCTCAGTTTTCCCATCTATAAAATGGGACAGGCTAGACAGTGCCTTCATAATAGGAAAGGAATAAGGATCGAATGACTCATGCATGTTAGAGTAATTGGAAGAGTGCTTGCCAAACACGGAGCGTCCGCAAATACCAGCTGTTCTTTCTTTATTCGCTGCCGGACACCAATTTTATTCTGCCCTTCAGCGTCTTCCGTCATTTTGATACCTGTCCACCTGTGAGCCCTTTCCACGCTCAGGCCCTTTTCCTTCCTGCCTGCATCCCTCCAAGTCTTGCTTGCACACAGTAGGTGACTAAGACCTGCTTATTGAATAAATGCCGAGTGTACCATGCTCAGGAATGCTCATCTATAGAGCAAAACCATAAAAGCCACAGCATGAGTGATGGGACATTTCACCGAGGCTCTGGGGGTGGCTGGAACGGCCCAGCTTGGCCACGGCCCAGCTGCCAGCGTCTCACTTCCAGCTGCGTGAAACGTGGTAGGGGCTCTCCGACACGAGGGCTGGCAGGAGTTCCAATGTGACCCCGCTCAGGGCTTGGGAAGTCCTGGGATGAATGGAGCCAAAGGGAAAACTGAAGCTGGGCCGGGTGAGCGTCAGTCAGCCCCGCTGGCTGCCGATGGCTTTGGGAGGGCTACGCATTTTCCTCTGGGTGCCTGGCTGGGGAAGGAAAGAAAAGCAAAGCAAGCATCTCAGTGGATGTGGGAAGTTTTGTGGTTTGGTCCAAAATCAGAACCAAAAGTGGGAACGAATCTCGTGTCCAATGGCCAAAAAGTTAGACTTTTTAAAATAAAAACTCTCATTTGTCAGCGGCTTGGTGAGCAAAGAGTTTCCTGGTGCCGAGGGACCGGGGAGAGGAGGGCTTTCGAATCTCGCCAGGTGGCTGGGTTTCAGGGTCTCTAGCAGGAGCACTTATGCCCTAAAGATAACCAGGCAATTAGAGAAGGGGAGGGCGCAGCACGAGACATCCATCCGAGATCCTAAGAAAAACCATCTGGCTCGGGGAGTGCGTGGCAGTTCGGGCCGCAAACATAGCGCCGTGAACAACCACCGTTTCTTTAGGATTCTGTGGGTCAGCAAATTGCACTGGGCTCGGCCGGGCCGTTCTCCCCTCAGGATGGTTCTCTGTGCCTCTGTGGTCAGCGGCAGGTTGGCCGTAGGCTGGCTGGCGAGGAGCTGGGCAGTGGGGACAGCGGGGCATTTATTTGTCATTATCTAGCCAACTAGCCTAGGATCACTCAGGTCGTGGTGGGAGGATTCTGAGAGCGAGAGTGAGAGCGAGAGCGACCTCAGAACTGGAGTAAAGTTGCTTCTGCCACATGTTACTGGCTAAAGCAGCTCACACTCAGCAAAACACATTCCACTCTTGAGGAAAGCAGCTGCCCAGTCCATTGCAAAGGAGGCGTGGCTATGGGGACGAGTGAAAAATGGGGGCCCTTTTACAGACCAGCACACAGCGGGAGGGAGGGCTGGCCAACCAGCGGCGTCGGGGAGTGAAGCCGACGAGGAAACTGTGAGCTGAGAACGAGCAGGCCGAGGCCTCGAGAGCGAGGCCCTTCGTTCCCTGGCTGCTGCTGGGTGCAGAGGCCGTTCGCAGGAGGCTGGGTGACAGGCCTGCGTGTGTGGAGTGGAGAATGGGATGAGGGTTGGATCCTGACCCGCTGCTGACTAGCCATGGGGCCTTGCGGGGGAGGGGCCCTCAGTGAGCCCATCTTAGCCTCAGCTTTTCCATCTGTAAAGTGGGGTCACAGTTTCTCCCTCATAGGTTCCAAAGAGGATGGAAGGGGCAATTGGTCTGGCATGTGGGAGGCATTTGGAAAAGCAGCTGCAACGATGAGTCCCATGTAACATCCATCAGGTAGCAAATAACGGCACCTATGATGAAAGATAATGAATAATAATGAACAGTTAAAATCTCTCCCTAGCAACCGAGCCTGGACTTCCTTGCCCTGGGAGGCAGAGTGGCACCCCAGGCTGAGACCGGGAAAGGCTGCCACCTCCGTGACCCAATATGCCAGCAGATCCGGGCACTGGCCCCGTCAGGCCTCCAGCCCCAGATGTCTCCCAGGGCTCTGCGGGGTCTGGGGCTTTTGTTCCTCATCAGGCATCCCAGCGAGTGCCCACTGAGGCCTGGGCAGCGCACTCGGCCCTGGGCCTGGCCTTGGCCTTACAGGTGAGGGACAGGGAGGAGAGGTCTGGCCGAGGAAGGCAAGGCAGCCTCTTCATGGGCTCAGGGGATCCTCTCTGGCTTTGCCCTTGGACGCCCTCCCCCACCTGCCCAGTGTTCCTGGTCAGGGAAAGAGCAGGACAGAGAGCGGAGAATTCTGTACGCTTCTAGACCAATGACCTTGAACGTATTCCATAGCGGTGCTGACCAATATGGCAGCCACTAGCCACGTGGGGCTACTGAGCACCTGCAATGTAGTGAGCGTAACCAGGAGACGGAATCTTTTGTCGTGGTTACTTGTTTATAGAGCCACCTGTGGCTCGAGACGAGCCTGCTGGACACTGCAGGTCCAGGTGGGTGAGCCTCTCCCGGGACAGGGCTTTGAGGATGCTGAGCCACACGGCCCTCGGGCCTGAGTGGGTTGGGGACACTGTCTTGGAGCTGTCTGGGGGCCAGGTGAGGGTCTGCGCGTGGGCCGGCGGAGCAGCCGGGCCTTGGTAGAGCCTCCACGGTTGTTGTCTGGTTTCTTCCTATTTCCAGGTAGGGCTGGGAAAAGAGGAAAGCTTAGGACTATGAGAAAGTCCAGAATACAGCATAGATTTAGCCTCTGCCCCCTTGCTCTGTTCTCGTAGCTTCTAGAAAGGCCATGGCTCCGTGTGCTCCCTCCTCCTTTGTTGCGTCAGTGAAGGCCGGGGCACAGCTGTCCAGTTCGGGAGGAAGGGGGAGACCTCACAAGGAGGAGAGAAGGGGATGCCCCCATTTGGCTATTTGCTTTAGAACCAAAGGGATGACGTGGTCCAATGTGGCTTTTGAGGACACACCCACAAACACATCCATGCACACACACAAACACACATGTACACACAAACACATATGTACACACACAGTTTTCTTGTGAAGCAGGTTACTTTGGGGAACTTGGGGCAAGATGCAGATGGCACTTCTGTTTGAGTTGGGTTCCCAGAGATGACACCCATGTGCCCCAGGGTCTGCCCGGGGCCTCACCCTGGGATTGAGCTCAAGGCCTTCCACACACACCCACAAACACATCCATGCACACACACACACAAACACATCCATGCACACACACACAAACAAACACATGTACACACACGAACACATATGTACACACACAGTTTTCTCGTGAAGCAGGTTACTTTGGGGGACTTGGGGCAATAGGCGGATGGCGTTTCTGTTTGAGTTGGGTTCCCAGAGATGACACCCATGTGCCCCAGGGTCTGCCCGGGGCCTCACCCTGGGATTGAGCTCAAGGCCTTCCCCTAGTCCAGTGGTTCTCAGCCTTCTGGCCCTTTAAATACAGTTCCTCATGTTGTGACCCAACCATACAATTATTTTCGTTGCTACTTCATAACTGTAATGTTGCTACTGTTCTGAATCGTAATGTAAATATCTGATATGCAGGATGGTCTTAGGCGACCCCTGTGAAAGGGTCGTTCGACCGCCAAAGGGGTCGCGACCCACAGGTTGAGAACCGCTGCTAGTCGCAGCAGAATACCGCTTGTGGAACTGATGCTGGATTTTGCCTAGAGATTTTTTTTCTAATTACCTTTCAACTCCGGCCGCAATAAATGGCCCACACCAATCCCAGTCTTTGTCTGAAAGCGGCTGAGAAAGGCTGCTCTCTGCCCACCTCCCAGTCTCTCCATCCCCTGCTATTTCCTAACGTCGGGAAGACCGCAGGCAAACGTTCGTGTCCTTTAAAGCATAGACTCTTTCTGGACCCTTCGATTGATTGACCGCGGTGGATCCCAGCGGCTCCTGCACGGGCTCTCTGCAGTGGCAGGGGCGAGATTAGCTTTCCGCTCTTGCCGTAATTTACAAGGCTCACATAACCATGTAACGACTTGGTGATTACATGGCCAATATCGTATAAATACATAGTAATTACAAGTTCATGCAGATTACTTGCTATATACATTTGAAGTTACCGAGTAGTTCAAAGATTAATTATCCTGTAACTGGCAGTATTTAAATCACTTTTTTTCCTCGTACAGGAATACGTCGAGGCCGACTTCAAGGCTGGAGACGATGGGGATGTGATGAGTAAGATCTGAAAAGAAAAAATGAAATCTGACAGGCATGGATTATTTAAAGCACGCATATGTGAGCCCAGCAGCCACTGCACTTTGATGCAAATCGTAGGGGAAAGAGCCGGGGGATGGTGTGTAGGGAAAGGTGCTGAACAAAGTAAGGATTTCCTGCTGGCGACTTGAAATTTAAACAAATAATCATTTAAATGGCGGCCCGGCATTACGTTCCGAGTTGTGTGCATTAATGTCAACATCTGGTACCAACATTTTGACAATTCTATTAAAATGCCCCAGCATTCCCTATCTAACACCTGTTAGCTCTAATTTTCTTTCCTGAGAAGCACACCAGTAGACAGGGTAGATTCCAAATCATTTATCACTTTTAAAGTGCTTCCATATGTGTGTTGGACCCGGCCTGGCCCTAGGCAAACGTTTTCTGAATGCATTAAAATTCAGGACTATTTTTTTTTAAAGTGTAGACACCAATGTTTCATTGAATTCATGTCTGGTAATTATTAGCTTAAATTATGGCTCACACATGACTTGACAAAGTGGACCATGAATTAAAACACACACACACACACACACACACACACACACACACACCCCTCCCCCCCTCAACTCTTCAATAGATGCACCCATCTCCTCCTTATTGAGATATCAGTCAGTAATCATTAGGCAAACACTCTTCATGGACGGAACTGCTAAGAGGCCCAGGAGTCCCCAGAGAGGATCTAAAAATGTCAAAAATGTTACAGTATAAATGAATGACACCAACAAGAGAACATGTGTTAGAGATGCAAGCAATTAGTTAATATATTACAACTTCCAACCTCTGAGCAAAACAGGCAACAAAAATTTCCTCTTGACAAAAAGCTATACAGATAAGATCAGCTTCATTCCCACACAATGCCACGGCCCTGCCTTGGAGCAGCCCCGAAGGAGTCTGGGAGGGAGGGAGGGAGGGTCGGGGACTCAGGGGTCTGTGGGGTGTGCGCCCCAGGGGTAGGTGGCTGCTGGGCTCCGGAGTGGAGAAGTGGAGATTGAAATGAAAGAAGTGCCCCATGGATCCCGGTCACGAAGCTGGCTGCCTGCTTCTTGCTGGGGCTTTCTAATGAAACTGAAGGGAAAATGAATTCTCATTGCTGTTTTCAAAGGAGAGAAGGTGCCTGCAAAAGGTGACGGGGTGGGGATATTATATGGACAAATGCTTGTTCCTTGCTTTTCAAGATTTTTAAAGCTAAATATTGTATGTATAGTCCTCTCTCTCTCTCTCTCTCTCTCTCTGTTTGAATAGGTCCCTTAGAAGTAGCAAGGAAGCACTGAGGAGGGGAGAAAGAAGGGATGAAAACCTGAGTGCACCAACCCCAAGTGTATCCGAATTTGTAGACAGTTACAAATGTCCACCCCATGTACACAGGCGCACCTACACTTTCACACCTCCTCTGTTTACTAAATAACATTTCAGCACAGTTTTCATCTTATAAGGAAAGTGTTTGAAACTTGGAATAAGTGCACTTAATTAAAGGAAGGCTGTGAAAATGTGCACTAATCTGATATGACTAATAGCAAAGTGCATGAAATTGCTAATTAGAATTTCATTAAAGGTGCTGCTTTATCAGACTGTGAATATCACAACCTTTAAAATTCTTTCAGGAGAGCTTAATTCCTTTTCAAACAGAAATATTCTTTAAAGACATTTGATTTGTTCTGAAGGAATTCATGGCTTAGGCTGCAACTTAAAAGGTTGCCGATATTTCAGGAAGTGACACCAGAATAGGAATATAGATCAGGGACATTGTTTCATTTGCCCGATGAATCCCTTTCTCTATGGATTATTGTTCAAAAAAACCAGTCGTGAAAATAGAGTTGAGTCCTTGGTTTGTTCCACATGGAATTTATTTTCTGCTAAAGTCAAATGTTTATTCTCTCCCAGAAGAAAAGAGGAAAAGTTTACTTAAAAAATTTAAAGTTCACTAAACATAAAATGAAGCATTTTAATTTTTACACACATTATCAAAAATAAAAGGGAGCAGACAGTAAAAATTATTTTAAAGGAAAAGGTCATTTATTTAAAAAAAAAAAACCAACAACAACAACACACAAAACAGCTGGCAGCTTATCCATGCTTTAAAAAAAAAATAAACCTCTTAAAGTACTAATAACATTTCAATCATAAGATTGTAATTTTTAAAATTAGGAAAGCCCACTGTTAACAACAAATGAATTTTTACTTCTTCTCCGACTTGCTTTCCTGGGTTACAGGGTTTTCTTATTCCACACTTAATTATTCCCTGTACTAAGTCTGCATTTCAACTTGCCTTTTACCGCTCAGGTTTTTAAAATTCTACTTTTCTTTCCCCGCCCCATCTTTTCTATTTTCAGTCATTTCTGTTTATTGTCAGATGAATGAAGTTGCTCTAATTTGTTCCTGTCCCTACACACAGCTCTCAATGTTACTAATTGTATTTTTTATTTGTTGTTTTTTTCTTGTTGTTCAGGTTCTTACAATTAGTAACTTTTTTTAAAAAAAAAATTCCAGCTTGTTTGAACAGTCCCATTTTGTTATTGAAAAACCATTAATGTTCATGGAAACTACAGCTCACTCAAAGCAGCAGTTTACTTTTACAGAACTTGTTAAAAAAAAAACCCAGCCTGGCTTCAAATTTGCTGAACACACGGGTGAACGGTGAGGTAATTTTGCAGAGTTGAAATTTTAAATACACTTTAAAAACCTTGGTTGAAAAGCTAATCAGTCATATTTACCTGACGACCATATCTAAAAGGGGAGAAAATGAGAACAGAAGTAACTACATTTGAGAAACAGTGTGATTTCTTTGGTCATTTGAACACATCTCCGGTGGGTTAATTGCAGTTTGCGCTGATTTTTGTTCCAGCAAGAGGAGTTTTCATGGAATTTAGGTAATTTATCAACCGGCCTAGTAACAGATAAAAGATTATGTTTTCCTTTCGAACACGGGGGAGGTATATTTCTACAATAAATGCAACGATTTTAAAAGATCGGTCTAGACTTAAATGAGTGAAAATTATGCTCGTTAACGGTAATGTCTGGAGCCCGAGGTGGGGTGTCAGGCTTGCCTATGGGGGGGCCACCGCAGTCAAACAAAGCTGCTAATTCGCATGTTTTAAGTTTCAAATGGAGAAATATTGTTCTAATGTGGCAACAATGGGGCTGTTGTCCTTTCAGGCACTGCCATGGCAGACGATGCAAAACGAATGGCAGGTAATTGTGATTTAATTCTTTTCGAGTAAATTACAGTGCGTGTGTGACACGGAGCCACTGCGCGGACCCTCCTTTCTCTGTCAATAACTGAATGAATGATGGCAGGAGCGAAAACAGCAATTGTGCACAACAGCCCTCCCCGGGGTCCCCTCCCCGGGCCAAGGGGGGCCTGCCAATCAGGCCGCGCCACCAGGAGGCTGGGATCCTCGGGTCTCCGAGGTTCAGGGATGGAACT
>NW_005370286.1:3360842-3375461 GCF_000412655.1 Myotis brandtii | reverse complement strand
TGATGGAGGGGGAGGGGGGTGGTGCGGGGAGGGCTCTGTGAGTCCCTTCTGCGCGCGGCGCGCCTGGGGTCCCAGGGACCCCAAGACCAGAGCCTCTTCGCGCCCAGAAAGCCAGTTCAGGCCCCGGCCGAAAGGGAGAGGCTTGGGGAGGTCCGAAGGGAGGGCTGGGAAGGCGGTGGTCGCCTGAGAGGGGCGCACGGCTGGTGTCCCCGGACCCCAGGCTCACTCACTGCAGGCAGCCTGGCACACAATAAGGGCTTTGGGGTGGGGCGTGGCATCTGGCACACAGTAGGTGCTCAGTAACCATTGAGCTGGCTGATTAGGTACCATGTGACCTGAATACTTCCTGTTGTCCTTCAACACAGCCACAACTCCTTCCGCAGAGGCTGTGTCCGCCAGCTTTTGCCCTGGACCTGCTGGGTGGGGGTTCTGACTTTGGAATCCGGAGATGGAATCGCGCCTGCCTTATTCTCTTTGGGTAACTTGGGGGAAGAGGAAGGTGGGTTAATTTAATCTGTCTGGACTCAGTTTCCACAATGGTAAGTGGTATTAATAATGGAACCCTACCTTCAAGGGACCTTACAGGTATTTAAAAATCTATTCGTCAATAAAATGCTTAGAATGGAGGCGGGCACAAAGCTAAGTAAGTGCTCAGCCGTCTCTCCCTTTTCCCTTTTCCCCGACCCCCCCCCCCCATGAGTCCTGGCCTCAGGGCCTTTGCACCTGCAGCAAGAGCTCCCCCCCCCTCCCACCCCTCATGGCCTCTGCTTCAGGCCTAGCTCAGCTGTCACCACTGAGAGATCTCCATGACCACCTGCTATCCCATTGGGCACTATCACACGCCCTTTGTTCCCTTCCTGATATCTATCCTGACCTGAACGTTCCTCCTTAGCATTTATTGTCTGGCTTTCATGAGAATGGGGACCGAATCTGCCCTGTTCTCTGCAGGTCCCCAGCACCTTGATCAGTGCCTGCCACGCAGTAGGTGCGCAGTAAACACCATAGAATGGATGAGTGGAGTCGCTTCCTCTGACATGTACACTGAAGTAGTGGAACCGGATCATCTCTAAGTGCCTGCTTCTGTGGTTCAAGTCAATAAGTGAAATTGTCACCGTGGAAATAATACTTTCAAAATGAAAACACACACACAATGTTCTAAAGAGATGTAGGTTCCCAAGAAGGCTGCAGTTACTAGTAAAGACTTTCCTCGAGTCACCATCTTTCTATCCTGACCAGTTTTGCCCATGCGTCCAGAGCCAACCTCTCTGAGCTCTCCCGATGGCTCCCTGGGAGCTGATGGAAGACCCTCTGGATTTCCTCCCTAATTGAGGGCCCAGGACCCCCCTAGACATCCACACGACAGCACAGCAATGCCCACCTCTATGCCCTTCCCTGTCCCCAGCCCCCTCCGGTGACGACATCCTGTGACAGTGGCCTTTGTCCTCAGTTTCCCAGGCCAGAGCTTCCCTGCTCCTTTGATTTCCCTTCTTGGCATTAATCACAGGTTCGCACCTGCTTTTCCTTCTCCTCAGAGCCAGCTGCTTCCGACTGGCTCCCGACTGGCTCCCGCTGGGCTTGCCAGACCATCCGATGGAGCCGGAGAGGCTGGGTGGGGCTGCCCCAGCGGCTCAGCTCCTGCTGGGGAGATGAGTCAACTGGCGAGGGGCACTGTGTCTCCCTGCCCCGTGGAGCCAGGCACAGGGTATTTTTGGAAGGCCTGGCCTGGCTGCCCATCTCACGCTATTTATTTACTCAGTGAGGTCACTAGCAACAATGAGTATCTGGGACACGGAGACCATCCTTGGTGGCCCACTCCTGTTCTGGGGTCCTACCTTTAGGAGAGCATTTGGAGAAGACCTCTGGCCATCAGGAGAACAAGCAATAAAAATACGCAAGTCGTTCATGGATCCCCAACCAGTTGCCTTAGCGCCATTGGATGAGGCACAGTGATGGTGCCCGGGACAGACCTACAATAACAGCTAACATTGTTCAGTGCTTCCCGGGCGCCAGCAACCGCTCTTGGTGTTTCATGCGTATTACATCACTTAAGGACATGCTCTATGAAATAGGTCCTATTGTCATCTCCTTTTATGCAGGAAATGGACTCAGAAAGACACGGAGCTTGCCAAGGTTACACAGCCAGGAAGTGACAGGGTCTGGACTTGGACCCAGAGCCTACACATTCTAACCGCCGCTCAGCATTGTTCCTGTCTTAGTCTGCAACCTGGAAAAGATGCCGCCTCGGCTCCCCGGGCACACAGCAGCAGAAGCAAACAGAGAAGGTAGGTGTACAAGGCATCGGTAGTGACATATAGTGGTTCTTACTGTACACCAGGCCCTGTTCTAATTGATTTACCCATTCATTAGCGCTTGAGATCCTCACAGCCCCCTAGGAGGTTGGAAGTAATGCATCTCCATCTTATAGATAAGACATGTGTCCAGCTGGTCCAGGGTCTCAGGGCTGGTTAGTGGCAGAGCTGGGATTGGAACCCACAGAGCCTCACTCCAGGGCCCAGGCTGTGTAAGGCCTCTGCCTGATAGCACTGGTACCCATGTCCAGTCCTCAGGCACCCAAGAGTGCTGAGCCCCCTGGTGTGACCCACACACCCTGTGCCTGGAGCCTCAGGGCTGCTGCTCATGCACTGAAACCCTGGGGGAGTCTCCATTTCCTTATCTGTAAAATGGGCGTAATGAGGCCAGCTCTCCCTGCCTCCCAGGAAGACCATGTGAACTGCTGACCTCGGAAACACTCTGTGTGGCTTTTGCTGGGTGCTGGTCTGTGCTGGGCACCATGGGGGACAGGTGACTGACCCACCTTAAAGATCGGGGCGCACGGCCCATGAAAAATGAAGAGGTGATTATTTTCATTGCAAAACAAACAGCTATAAATGAAGTGTCTTATTTGATGATGCAGACGATTAGAGAATTAAGTCTTATGTCAAGAGGATTGTATGCAAAGGCCCCTGGGCCAACATTTAGATGGCTGCGTGCTAGGCTTGGTGCTTGGTGTCCTGTGTGCTCAACCTCAATGGGCAGCCCTGGAGGTGAGACAGACATGCACCCATTTTACAGGCTGAGAAACTGAGAGGCTAATGAATGGGGGAGCTGGGCTCCGAGGCAAGTGCAGCTGACTCTAGTCCTGGCCTCTTGGCTGCAGCTCTGCAGGGGCCTGCCGCACACCTGGTGTGTGGGGCTGCCTCCTCTCTTCCAGTTCTGACTTTGTGGCTCTAAGTGCACCTTTGTCTGAGTGTCCCCCGCCCTTGACCTTGGTACTTTTATATCCTTCACCCCGCCTCAGTCTTGGGCACAGGATACTTCTGTGTTGAGTGACTGAGGGTGATTCTGCACCCCCTCCACCCACCCACTCACCCACCAGCTTGCTGCTTTTAAGAGCTTGAAGTCAACACCTGGGCCTTGTATAAGGCGCAGGGCAAGGAGACATGCCCCCTCTACCCCCCAGTCCCTCACCTGGGTGAAGCAGCACTTCCACAAGCCAGGGTGGCATGAACACAGACCATGTTGTCTTGGTTCCCCTTCACGGTCACCCCAGGCCTGCTTCTGGCCCCAGTAGCTGCATTTATTTTGGCTTAAATGACAGAGTGTTCAGAGATAGTAAACATCTGCCTTCATGAAGCCATATCAGGTCATTGAATGGGGTTGTGAAGGGGCTGTCACCTGCCCATGGGCTTGTAGCGCCCAACCTCATGGGCTGGTGGGCTCTGCCACGGTGGTCCCGGGTTACAAGTGGCTGGTGACTCTATGGTGTGCCAACAAGGCTTTGGGAGGAGTCCTGCCCTCAGACCATGACTCCTGAGCAGGAAGGTCAGCCGAGGCTGCACGTGGGGGCATGAAGATGAGGGAGACACATTCCCTCTTTGCCTTGAACTCAAGGGGTAGCCGAGGGGCAACTTCATGCTGAATGCAGGCATGCATGGGAGGGAGCGGATGCTTCTGAGCTGGCACAACCCTGGGACAGAGTCACTGTTCTCCACCTACTAGCTGTGGGGCCATGGGCAGATTATGTACCTTCTCTGTGCTTCCATTCCTCATCCATAAAGCTGAGCTAATAGCTGGATGTAGCTCATGGGAAGACTACATTTCCCAACCTTCTTTGCAGTCATGAGCCCCATGTGACTGAGTTCTGACCAATGGAATGTGGCAGGAGTAATGTATGCTACTCGGCCTGGCCCCTAAAATTTCTTGTAAGATCTTTTATACTCATTTTCTCCTCCGCCTGCCGACTGAATGTCAATGCTCAGGGTGATGAAGATGTGGAGGCTCTGCCAGCAGAACCCTGCTCTTTGTTGACTGTTCCCTATCGACCTGCCTTGGGCTTAGTTGTTACTGCAGCTAGCAGTTAGCCTATCAGACTAATAGAACAGCTAGTCTGCTCAGTTTCAGGCTTTCTGTTATTTTATTACATTCTTCTTCCTAATGCTACGAGGTGGTTTTTAAGCAGCCCATGTTCCAGGTGAGGAAGTGGTGGTGTAGAGATGTCTGGCCCAGGGTGCCAGAGCTCCGTGAGATGGCGTGGAGAGGCCAACTGGGGGTCAATTCAATGGCAATAACAGCTAACTCTTCCTGAGCTCTCTGTGTTTGCTAGAGACCATGAATCCAAAGTATTGGGGTGAATTAATTATTTCATTTAATTTTGATAATTGCCCTATAGAGTGGAGGTTACTATTATTTCTGTTTTACAGATGAGAAAACTAAGGGTCAGTGAGGTGAACTAACTCCTCTTCCCAAGATTTCATGGGTGAAAGAGGTGGTGCCTGGGTTTGTACTGAAGTCTCTTCCTTTAGAGCTTGTGTTTGCAGAGCCCCCTCCCACCCCTCAGAAGGTGCAATAGGGACCAGCTAATTCCTCGTGCAGGGGCCTGGCTTTTGGTGGGGAGCCACCCTGTGGCCGGTCGGGTTGACAGCCTTCTTGGGTCAACACCTACCATGTGCAAAGTCTGACCCTACGCCCTGCTCTGAGGCCCAGAGTATTCCAAGGTTGGCACGCTGGTGAAGAAGAGAGCCATGTGGCTACCCCTGCAGCCTGAATGAGTCAGGACTGTGGCACCGGGGATGCTGCAAACCTCAGAGGAGAAAGAGGGCACCCAGGTAGAGGCAGGACCAGCTTTCCCCGGGAAGAGGAATTGCCATGAACCGTGTCTACCTGGATTGGAATCCCAGCCAGCTGAGCGGCCTTGGGGAAGTTACCTAACTTCTCTGAACCTCAGCTTAGCCATGTGTAAAATGGAGATAGTAAAGGTCCATAGCTTATAGGAGTATCATGAGGATGAAATGATAACTTGTAAAGTGCTTGGGGCATCAGAAGCTCTATATTATATACTTACTTTCTCTTTTCATTACCAAGGGCTGGTGGACTTTCGATAGAAGAGAAGGGAGGCATAATGCATTGAGTGAATGCCATGAGCAAAGCTTGGGAGTTGAGAACACAGAGGGTGTTTTTTTGAGAACAATGAGTAGCTCAGTGTGGCCGGTTCGTAGGCGAGCAATGGAAGATGAGGCTAGAAAGAGAGGCGGGGACCAGGTTGATGAGTATATACTTAACTCAGCAGGCAATGGGGAGCCATTGATGTCTTTGGAGCAGGGCAGTGTCGTAGCCAGAGCTGGATTTTAGAAAGATCCCCTTGGCCACAGTGCAAGATGGACTGGAACGGGAGTTATGGGAAATGCCCAGTGGAAAGCTGTTGTCATTGGCCAGGGGAGAAGGTGGTGGCAGCAGACAGGCAGAAAGCACGAATTGGCACTCACGGCAGGGGAGGTCCTGTGGGGCTTGGCGGGCTGTTAACTGTGGGCAGCATGGGGCCTGCGCTACATGCACCCTTGGCCAGGGCCAGGCGTGCAGTGGTGCCCATGCAGGTCCAAGTGCGTGGCTGGGAACCCAGAGCAGGGCTTCCCTTTGCAGGCCCAGGCGTGGGATGTGGTCCCTCTGGGCATCACATCATCACTGGTATGTTAGTGCCAAGAAAGAGACAAAAGACGAATGAGGGACGAGCCTCCCTGGTCCCGAGAACTCAGGGCGCCTGGTGTCCTCAGGGTAAGCTCTTTGGTGGCGAAAGCAGGTTCCAGAAGGCTCACTTGGGAGGGAAAAGGGAGGCTGCCTTTAAGGGCGGGGGGCATGGGCGGGTTCATCTAGGTTTTTGCAAAGCAAAGCAGACCGGTGAGAGCTGCCTGTCTGAGGCGTGTTTTATCTTAACCTTTCCGTGTAATCCTGAAAGCCCACCTAATCAATTGAAGATCATAAAATATTAGACTTAATGCTGCAAAGTGCTGCTTTTTAATTCACATAACAAGCTCCTAAATAATTCAAATAGCAAACAGACCCGGCAAGTCAATGGTGGGAGGCTGCTTGGATCAGCGGGAGAGTGTCAACACATGCCACATTTCCCGGATCGACTCATTTCAAGAACCCTATTAAGTTAATTGCCGGTTTCTGACAGCAGAGAGCATGCTGGGAGCACAGCAAGCTTTATTAGCCTCCGTGGCATCTGCAGACATCAGCCATTTTGCCCCTACTTGCAGGCACTGGGAGCAGCACAGAGAAAAGCAAATCAAATTACGAGACAATAAATGCTTTTGGCAACACGTGGGCGTCACGTTCGTCGGCGAATCCAAAAGGGTTCGAGTGTCCATTGTGGGCCCATTAAATTTTTTAATAGCAGCCCCGTCTATGTGTTGCAAAAGTCTTACAGGAGGCCACCGGGCAGTTACATCATTTGACACTGCGTGGCTGATGCAGGCAAACATTAGTGCAAAGGAGAGTACCCTCGTCTCCTAAAGAAACTACTGGGCGGAGTCTTTAATGGAACGGGAGTTGGGATGGACATTTAGAGAGGCCCCCAATAGTCCAGGTACCCCAAATAGCCCAAATGCTACACATTCAGGTGTGTGAGCAGACCTCTGGATTTGAAAACTCAATGGAGACACTGCACATGGTTCTGAAGATGGTCAGGGAAGGGAAGAGGTGAAGTCAAGGTCCCCAACCTCCTATCCATCCAGAGGTTCCCAAACAGGGCATTGTTTCATGCCTACCTGCCCTTCCCTTGGTCACCCTGGTATATATTAAGTTTGGGGCCAGGCAGGGTCATCCTGGCAGCTTGGAGACCTACCCACGGGTACCACTCTGCAGAACGGGGCTCTGATCTACCCAATGCCCACCGTGGACACACGGGAAACACAAGCAGAGGGAGGTTCTGCGACTGCTCCAAGGCCGCACAGCCAGCCCGTGGCGGTTGTTGCTCAGACAAAGTTCTGTTCTGTTGCCTGGCACCCTCCCATCTCCTATCCTGTCTATTTCAGGCCTCAGGATTATGGTGCAGTGGTGAGAACCTAGATTAGATCTAGGTTATAATCCTGGCTCAACCATTATTGGTCGTGTGGTCTTCATTTAAACAACATATATAACTGTACTATGGCTCTACCCTGTTGAAAAAATGAGGATGGGAGGTTTACCTGATGGGTTTCTTAAGGAGAGGATTGAATTAATGATGTACGTTCAATATGGGGGTAGGGCCTCAAGCGCCGTAGCCAAGCACTCAACACAATTTCTTTACCATCATCTATGTGGGGAAGGCGTATGAGCAAGCCTCAGATGGGCAAGATTGTGTTTCTAGATGATTCTTGGACTCAGCAATACTTGGGAATTTGTTTTGGCACATCTGAATTCTTGCATCAGGTTTGTGTGAAGTGAGGCAAACTACTCTCTCCAATCTCTCCTCGCCCGGTCCTCAGAGCTAGCCTCATTGCCTGTAGAAAGGAGGTGCTCCCTGCATCCGCCCCTGCTGTGATAGGAATACCAGTCAGAGGGGCTGACTGGTGAGGGGGCTGGGGCGAAATGCCCGCAGGTGCGAGCAGAGCAGGCGGACTGGCCCCGGGGTGCCCCTGGCCTGGGGTAGGCACCACTGTGCTTTCTGGGGCTGTTTGTTCTGAGGATGGCAACCATGATGAAATCAACAGTAAATCCCTGTCAGCAACTTTCATCCCACGTGGTCCCCTTTCAAAGTAAGTTCTATTTCTCTGGGTTTCTTCTGTTCATGAAAAACTTCCCCGAGGGTCTTCTGAGGTTGATTGGAGGATCGGATCCGTGTCCTGTTCTGGAGGACTCGGATGATTATTGGGCTGTGGAAACACACACAGATACCACTGAGCCGGCGCCACCCAGGCCCCAGGCACTGTCCTGTGGCAGGTCACCCTGTCCTCACAATAGGCAGGCAGGCGGGCAGGGGGCTTGTGGTCCGTCTTATAGATGAAAAGTGGTGGCTCAAAGAGGCGAGTCAGCGTGTCCAAGTCACACAGCTGGTGCTATCGACTCAGTGTGTGTGTGTCCCCCTGAATTCAGAGCTGCAGCCCTCACCCCTGCGTGATGGCATTTGGAGGTGGGAGGTGATTAGGTTTGGGTGAGGTCATGAGGGTGCAGCCCCCATGGTGGGATCGGTGCCCTTGTGAGGAGACGAATCACAGAGCTCGCTCTCTCTGCCGTGTGAGGGCACAGAGAGAAGCCGGGAAGGGTTCTCACTAGACACTGGCCTGCTGGCACCTTGACCGTGGGCCCCCAGCCTCCAGACCGTGAGAAATAAATGCCTGCTGTTTAAGCCCCCTCAGTCTGCGGTGTTTTTAAGGCAGCCTGGGCTGACAAGTCAGCTGGTAAGTTCAGTTCAAGAGCAGGATGGAGGCTGCACTTTGCGCCAGACCATGAGGCCCCTTGGCGCGTTCCCCGTCTTCACCCTCACTCCCTATGTGGACCGTGGCTCCCTGTGCCAACGGGGCGCCCATGAGACCTCCAGGCATATGCTGTCTCCTAGAGTCCTTGTTTATCTCCATCTCCTCCTCCTCCTCCTCCTCCTCGACTGTCATTAACTATGTGACCAAGCAAGGTACCACTTTCCTTTTCTTTCATCTCTATACTTTCTATTATACCCTCCTCCACCTCCTCCTCTTCCTCCTCCTCCTCCTCTTTTTTCCTGATCCACTCAAGACCCTCCTCTGATCTTGGAAAGACCTGATAAGTTGCCTCCTGACTCCAGCCCCATCACCTGTCCCCAGGTGGACGCAGGCCAGTCACACCTCCTTTCGGGGCCCCACCCGGCTCAGGCTCTCGGTCCAGCCCCCCTTCTCGCATCTCAACTCACACACTGAGCATGGAGTCTCCATGGACATGGCGTTGCTCATCCAGGAAGGACCCGCATGGTCTGCTGGCTGGGCCCAGGGTCTGCAAATAGGACCAAGCTCAGGCTGTCCCCGTCCCCTGCACCGTCCCCATCTCGATGAATGAAGCCATTGCGTTCTCGGACAAACCGCAAAGCCCCTCTTCTCGCAGCCCCGAGAGGCAGGCAGGGCTGTGTGCTGCCTCCCGGCACCTCGCCGATCTTCATGTACATAATCTAAATATATACTTTGAAAATTGAAAAGTGCTCACATATAGAATGTGGCTGCGGGGAGGGAGCGCTCTCTTTGAACGTGTCTCTTTCAAGACAGAGTTTGCCAAGTGTTTTCCTGCCCCGAAGGAGACACTTGAATGTGGCAGCAGATGTAACATGGAAATTGAAGTGTCTCTCCCAGGCCACCGTACACGTATAAAACAGGCACAGTCTATTCTGAGCACTCATTAATCGCTGGTCTCGGAGGGCCCGGCGGCAGCCAGAGGATTTTACTCATTAAAAAGGTGGCGAGGTAGAGTTCTGTGCCTTCCTCCGCTTGTCGCTGCGCGAGCCTGGCGTTCACATGTCGCCAGCGGGCCCCAGACGAGCGCCCCCAGATTGCTGGTGTGGGTGACGAAGTTCTGAAGGGCTTGAAAGCGTCGCCCACTCATGGAAGGGGCGAGAAGCCCGTGCTGTTTATTAAATGGGTTCGTCTCTCTTCCGAGGCATTATCTCAAGGCAGATGCAGATGGGAAAGAGCCTTTGCGTGTCAGCTAATAAAAGATCATCTGCGATTCTCAGCATCGCAGCACCGGGGTCCTCTAGGTGGCACCTGAATGACACAGCCACCAGGCGTGGTCTCTGGGGAGGCCTCGGAGCTCAGGCTGCTGACTGCCGGCTCCCTCGGTTTCACATCAGCATTAGGTGAAGGCCAATGGTTTATGTTAGAAAAAGAGGGCCTTGGGGCTCAGTTTTGACCCCCGCTTTTTGTTTGTTCTTTGTTTCGGTTCTCCCACTGTTGGGACCAGTGTTTTGTCTCCTTGTCCCCCTCTCACGGGCGGGGAGTGACATTGTCTTGTCCTCATTTCCAGGCATCCTGAGGGCTGCTCTCCACCCTAAAGCCTCAGGTGGAGGCAGGGAGCCTCCCTAGCCGCTTCCCTCCTGGTCTTCCACGGCCTTGTTGTTTCTGGCTCTGGACGTTGGCTGTTGCTTCTCTTGACTTCTGCTTCCCCTGCCCAGCTCAAATGCCGCCTCCTCTGAGAGGCCTTCCTTGATTGGTCTGCCTCCCACTGCCCCTCTGATCCTGTTACATTAGCCCAGCTTGGAACCTTGTTTGCGCGGTAGTTCCCTTGTGTATGGTGGTCCCCTCACGACCAGGTTAGGTGCAGGCACAAAGTTTCCTTGGCGTGTTCACCTGTTCCCCTGGAGCTCAGCACTGTGCCTGACCCCCAAAAGTACCTGATTGACAGAATGGGCCAACAAAGGAATGAGTGAGGGGTTCTCTGATCCCAAAGCCTGGCTCTTAGTCACTCCACTAAGAGCAACCCTTCGGGGATTTTTGTCATTCGTGACCCTTCGTAGCTTCTGGGCTGTGGCCCCCTCTCTCCATGTGTTCCACACAGAAGTGTGACTGGGCCACAGAGTCCTTGGAATCCAAAACTATCCTGACAGCAGGAACAAAGGCTCCCCCTTCCCTGGGAGCTCTGCTTGTTCATCTTTGTGTTGTCAGCGCCCGATCGATTCGACACTCAGCAGAAGTCCCCCAACTGAGTGAATGAATGATTTAAAAAGTCCCCCAAATGAATGAATTAATGATTGAACAAGTGAGTGCCATGATTACCATGGCCCAAATTCCATTCTTCCTTCAGCTGCTAGTCAGGGCCACTTCCTCCAGGAAGCCCTCCTTGAATTCTCCTGCCCTCCCTTCTCAGGATTCTTGCAGTGCTGGTTGGACAACCGACATACAAATGCTTCTGTAGGTGCTAAGAATAGGTGGGTGTTTTTCACGTTTTCTGTTGTTCCTCATTCCCACGGGACAAACCCATATCTTCAACATACACTGTTCAGTTCCCCTCACAGGCCCCGCACTGTGCTAGACCCGAGGGATCCAAGAATAAAAGAGACAGGCATGGAGCTTCAAACTACTGCCAATGGGCCAAATCCAATCCCCTGGGTTTTATTTACTGCTTTTGTAAATAAAGCTTTATTGGAACACAGCCACGCCCATTTGTTTCCCTACTGTTTACGGCTGCTTCTGAGCTATAATACAGAGTTGAGTTGTTGTGACAGAGACCACATAGCCAACAAAATTAAAATAGTTGCTCTCCGGCCCTTCAGAGAAAACTTGGCTGATGCCAGTCGGGTGGGGAAGACAACCTGGAGAGGGATCATTTCAGGGGCGACGTGTGCCCTGAGGGACGGGAACAGGTCACATGGTTGAATTGAGACTGGCAGGGTGGGCCTGTGTGTGCTACTGTAGATTAGGTGCCGGGGAAAGCTGCTCTTGTAGAAATGTCATGGGAGCTGAGACGCAAAGGATGAAAAGGCTGCCGTGTGGCCAGCTGGGGAAGAGCAACCCTGGTGGAAGGAACAGCATGTGCAAAGGCCCTGCGATGTGTCGGCAGGACGGAGAAAAGCTGTGTGGCCAGGAACGCAGTGAACGAGGGGCGAGTAGGACAAGACCAATGTTGGAGAGGTAGGCAGGGGCTGGATCAGAGGTTCCCAAGGGGACCCTATTGCTCCTAGAGCTTACTGGGGATAGTGATGGAGGCAGTGGGAGGCCATAAATTCAGTGAGTAGGCACCAAGGATCCAGACTTCAAGCAGTGCATGAAACAGTCCTTTACAAAGATGGGCGCTCCTGGGTCCTGCATGAATTCGGGGTGTCCTAATAGACACGCATGTACGTGAAAAGGCAATTTCTAATGATCTGAGTCTGGACATAACTCTCTTATTTATATAAACAGAAGGTATTTGTACTTTTTAATATCATTTTTAAAATTATTTCGGAGAGGGAGATAGAGATAGAAACATCAATGATGAGAGAGAATCATTGATTGGCTGACTTTTACATGCCCCCCACTGGGGATCAAGCCGGCAACCCAGGCATGTGCCCTGATCAGGAAGTGAACTGTGACCTCCTGGTTCATAGGTCGGTGCTCAACCACTGAGCCACAGCAATTGGGCCAGAAGGTAGTTTTAACACGGCCTCCATTATCCATGGAATCGTCTGGGGATGGAACTACTATAGATTAAGGGAAGATTGCACGGTGCTCTGTTTGGAATATTGCCAAGCAGTGTCCACCGTGTTGGGAAAATCACGTCACCCATGGCAACATCACTCATGGTATTTGAGTCTCCAAAACAACACGCCCGTTGTTGTTGTCAGTCTGTGTTAGGGGCTGCGGCATTCACCCTGGCTTCACGCACAAACTCAAGCCCTTGTGTTGATTAGCGAAGTCGTGTCAGAGAATCTATATAGTGAAATGCAAATGGTTTTATTACAAATTACTTCTCTTTCCCTCTTTTTAAAAAATACATTTTTTATTGATTTCAGAGAGGGAAGGAGAGGGAAAGGGAGATAGAAACATCAATGATGAGAGAGAATCATGGATTGGCTGCTTCCTGCATGCCGCCTACTGGGGATCGAGCCCACAACCTGGGCATGTGCCTTGACTGGGAATCAAACTGTGACCTTCTGGTTCATAGGTCAGCGCTCAACCACTGAGCCACACCGGCTGGGCTCTTTCCCCCTTTATATGAAAGCTAAGGCATTGTACTGATTCAAACATCTTGTGTGTAGATGAATTCTATTACCTCTGATTTTTTTTTAGAGCAACAAAGGGAGCATTACAAGCAGCGTCTGATAGAAGCACGGGGCTGGACCCCAGTGTTTTGTAGGCCCCTGATACACAGTCAGGATTTTCTGCTGAGAAAAATGAGGCGTCATGGCAAGACTTGAAGAAGAATGATGGCTCTTTCAGGCAAGAGGGATGATTTCATCTCCTCTTTTTCTCTTTGATCCTCCGCCCCTCTCCCTCAGCACCTGGCACGATGCTGGTGCCCAGCAGGCACTCTGTAAATTAAAGTGCTACCAGCCAGAACCGCCTCAGCCCATGAGCTAAGCAGGCCTGGGCTCCTCCCTTACCAAGGAGATCGCTGAGGCCCGGCGGGGTTCAGTTGCTTGCGAGGGCCAGGGCATATCTGTAATATCTGATCAATAAGGGTGTAGGTGTGTGTCTGGGTTAGGGGTGCCTGCCTCCATTCCTTGCCCCCGACGTCAGTCCTAGTTCTCTGTGGCTTTTCTGCTTGCTGATCTGCTTACTAATCTTGGTCACCTGCCCAGGCCCAGCCCTGCTCAGAGGCCCTCCTGCCTCGCTCCTGTCACCCGACCGATGCTGCAGGCATCACTGTGTCCCAGGGGCCAGCTCGTCCACCTTCAGACCCCAGGCTATGATCTAAGAATATCTCCGAACCTCTTCCCCAACACCTGTAACAGATGTGCCCACAAGTCACCTGGTCCCCATGGTGGGGGGAGCAGGGAGGAAAGGGCACCGTTTTCCTAAAAGCGTTACACATTTAATTTGCAAAGTTGCATCACACATTTGTGCACAGGTCAACGTTCGGGGAGCTTATTTCAAAGCCAGAGGCAGGTCAGGGATCCCCAGTTTGTTCTTCATGGAGAAGGGGGCAGAGCAGAGGACCGTGAGTGACAGGCGCTTTCCCAGGTGCAAGGTCAGATGGGGAGAGATGGATCATCAAGGGGCTTCCTTTCTGCAGGAGCCAGGTGCCTCCGCGGATGTCATCTCACATCTTTCCAGGACCGACCCTGCCAAGTGCATGTTAACCGCAGCCTCATCTCACAGGTGTGCAAACTGAGGCCCAACGAGGTTAGTGTCTGTTCTTACCTCTTAGGTGCTGTGTGACATGGGCAAAGCCTGAACTTGAACCCAGGTTCCAGGCTCTTAATCCCACATTTTGCTCACCCTCCAGGACAGTGAGAGATGTGAATGGGGTGTGTGTGTGTGTGTGCATAGAGCACATCATGTGGGTGTGGAGTGTAGATGCACATACACACTCAGCTGTACTTTTTATTATTGGATGGCCTGGGTTCTTTACTTTATCAGAGTCACAGGAAAAGCTATGGGCCAATGTGAGATGACAGCTAGGAGAGAATAAAAAATTGTCCATAGGGCAAGGTTAGTAAGAATTGGTAAAAAGAAATAAGGTTGAGTTCTCTCTACAGTTTCATCAAGTCCAGCTCATTCGATTGACAAGATAATTGTCTTGAATTGTTGTTGGTAATTTAAGGGTTTTTTGTTTTTGTTTTTAATATATCTTATTGATTTTTCACAGAGAGAAAGGGAGAGGGATAGAGAGTTAGAAACATCGATGAGAGAGAAACATCCATCAGCTGCCTCCTGCACACCTCCTACTGGGGATGTGCCCGCAACCAAGGTACATGCCCTTGGC
>NW_005370286.1:3354600-3360560 GCF_000412655.1 Myotis brandtii | reverse complement strand
GTTAGGGCAATTTAAGCATTTTCAGAGTTAACTTGAGGATCGTTTTGTGTGCAGACAAGGTCATTTAGAAGTTGTTGGGTTTTTTGTTTGTTTCTAAAATTAATATGATACATATTACAGTTATAAAGTTAAAACCTTAGATTTTTTAGACTTTAAATTCTGCTTATAACTTGCATTATTCTATTTACTCCCCTGGTAATATAACAGCGTTTATTGTTTTAATAATTTTCAACTGTACAATAATGTGACATTAGGCACAGCCACACTATTGTGGTGTATTGATGCCTTTTTTTTAAAAACCTGAGAAATCTCACAAAAATTCCAGCAAAGGAGACACGGACCGAAGGCTTCTGGGAGCCAGAGCAGCCCAGGCGCCCTGTGCCCACCTCCCAGGGCCCAATGAGCACCGGCCCCGGGAGCTGTGCGTTTCCGCCAGGGCTTGCCGGCCGCCGAGACTTCATCGCTTGCTACCGCGTCTCCAAACCCAGCTGCCTCTTCCTCCCTCTATTTTTTCAGAGCGCTGTTTCTGAAAAACCAGAGTTACATTTTCAAAAACCCTTCAGATGATCACGAGCCCAAGAAACTTGCACTCCTCTGAGGTTTAATTAGGAGAAGCTGTCTTTCTGGTGTTTCTGAGAGCCTCGCTCCAAATTTCTCCGTGGCAAGGGAGGGGCTGCGGTGGATAAGTGGGAGCGAGTGGAGCCCGTGAGGCCCCCCCCCCACCTCGACCCCCGTCTCCCCTGCAACAGGGAGAGCCGTGTGGCAGGTCACCGAGACCGCACGGCGGCTGTGCCTGTGTCGTTAGGACCCGGAGAACGGGGACGATCGGGACGCACGATAACACATTAGCGATAGATAATAGAGTCTAAATAAACATAATCAGCTTTCCTCTCCGTCTGCAGACCAAAGCTTATCTATAAATACCCTAATGACGCCCAGCCAGCCAATTACTCGGTTCTTGGAAGAGCCGCTTATTAATGGCGTTGCAGTGAGGGAAAAACATTAATTATTGGACACAGTGGGATCTTTTACGTTCTGTCTGGTCCGGACAGCACCAATTAATGCAACAATTATTACCAGCAACCGTGGCAGCATACAGAGTCCGCCACCCCGGGCTGGCTCGGTGGGGTGGGAAGAGCATGTGTTTTACGGAGCCTGCTTCTTCATCACTGCAGAAACTGCTGGAACAGAGCAGAGGGGGACCAGAGTGTGTCCGGTTTATGTTAAGCCTCACAGTGCTCCTGGGGTGCTCGGTGCGGGGAGGGGAAGGAGTCAGGCACTGGTCTGTTGCAATGAGTAGCTAAGTGAAGCCAGAGAGAAGAATGGGGAAGGCAGGACACCTTCAGAGCATGGAGCACTTGGCTTGGCCCCTGCCCGCTCCTTCAGCCCCTTCCCTGTCACTCATCACACTGCAGCCCCACTGGTTCTCTCTCAGCTTCTCCAGTTATGCTGTGCTCCCTCCTGCCCCAGGACATTTGCACAAGCTATGCCTCATGACTGATATACCTTTCTCTGTCCTTTGCAAGTGGCTCCTTTTTAAATGAAGCGTCAGGGTTCCCTTTGTAGCAAGATCCTTTTGGGGCCTGAACCCAAAATATACGTTTCCCTAAAATTAGTCACTGCTTGTTTCTGTTTTTGTTTTTGTTTTTTTCACAGCATCTATCACAAATTAGAATATATGTAACAGGTGTATCTTATTACTTCATATGTCTGCCTCCTCCATAAGAATACAAGTTCCCTGAGGGCAGGAACTTTGTCAGTTTTCTCCAGCTTCTATATGAGTGAGTGTCTTGCATTTAGCGGGTGCTCAGTAACTACTTGAAGAATGAATGAATAAACCCATGCATTGCACAGAAACAGATTGTGCTTAAGAGACTCTGTGCCAGGTGCTACAAAGACTAAATGAGCTATTCTCGCTCCGAAATCCCATAGAAAAAAACTGAAAGGGTTCTATTCATAGCAACGCCTCCTGCAAACTCCATGGCCACTGGACTTCTGCATTTGAGAAGTGATGAGCATGCCTGGCTGGCCTTTGACAGGCTGTCCCGTGAAATACTGGCTCTGTTGCTACTCACATCAGGCTGACCGTGAACCTGCTCTGCCCAAGGTGTACACCAGTTGCAGGAATGCTTTTATTTTCCTCTTCCCCTTGACACGGAGAGGATCTTCTGGGGGAAGCATTAATCACAGAGCACTTTGGAAAATTAGTTCCGTGAAGTCTGAGAGAACACCCCAGAGCCTTGGTCCGGGCTCTGAAAACTGGGCGTGTCCGTGTGGCCCTCCGGAGAAAGACCTGGCTATTTCCACTAGATGTTACCCTTCGCAGTGCTAACGCCGCTCATATGTGCTATTCACAGTCAGAGCCAAGTTCAAGGAGCTTATTCGACCTCACAGACCCTCAGCAATCCCCCAGCCACTGACCCGAGCTCAGCCTTGCACACCCTTGACTCAGATGATGTTCTCCTGAGGTTTCTCTAGCCGAAGGGGAACCGTGGAGGCTCCCGGGCAGTGATGGGAGCCCCCAGCGAGGACTGCTGTACAGATGTGGCCACGGCAAGCGCTGCCATCCAATTCTCCCACAGAACCGTCCCCAGAGAAATGCTTAAGGATGACGGGGACACTCGGGGCATCTGCCAGGACCGATTCGCTTTCATCTCCCCGAGGGTGGCAATGACCTCAGCTCACAATGATCTCACCCCCTCTGCACGCCTCTAACACATTTGGTGTCGACCCTGCATTCGGGCTCCAGTGCCGACTGCCCAGCTTCTGAGCTGTTTGGGGGCAGACGAGGGCAGGGTCTGCACCGTCCCCACACCCTGTTCAGGGCCTAGCGAGGTGCTGCCAGCTCGGCGGTGTTTGGTAGAAGTCTGTTTCTTTTTTTAAAAAAATGAATATATATTTTTATTAATTGCAGAGAGAGGAAGGGAGAGGGAGAGAGATAGAAACCTCAATGATGAGAATCATTGATTGGCTGCCTCCTCCACGCCCCACCCTGGGGATCGAGCCCACCACCTGGGCATATGCCCTGATCAGGAATCAAACCGTGATCTCCTGGTTCATAGGTCGCCACCCAGCCACTGAGCCACACCGGCTGGGCAGAAGTCTGTGTCAATGCCACGCTGTATTGACATCGTCCGTCTCTTCATCTGCACCCCAGACCAGCCTGCGCGTCCTGGAGAGCAGAACCGCAGACTGTTCATCCTTCCATCTCAGCGCCTGGCCCGGGGCCCAGGTTCCCAAATGACTTTCAAACGGCAGGCGGACCGGACCGTGGGCTCTCCGGTGGAGCTGCTGCAGGGGCGTCTCCACGGGGGCAGCTCCTGTGCAGAGCGACCCTCCCCACTCCCCTTGAGGGAGCACTGTGGGTCACCCTGAGCCTCTGGTGCCCACAGCGAATATAAGAATGAAGCATCCAAGGGAAGTGGCTCCAGCCAGGAGGCCGGGACCAGGGGTTGCATCCGGGTCCTGCCACCTGCTGGCAGGGGCATCGGACAGGTGACTGGGTCTTGGGCACCTTGGTTTCCTTTTGTGGAAGAGAGAAATGATGGTCGGATGTCACCTTGCTGGGTGGGTGTTCATGGGGCCGATGCCAGTGGAGCGGTTAGTGTGGTGTTTGGGACAAAATAAGCCGCCAGTGAGGGTCACCTGCTGTGATCCCTACTGCGCCGGAGGAAGAGGTGAGAACACGAAAGTGAGGTCTCCCAGGACGGACAGCTGGCAAATTTATACCGAGTGCCCACGGCGAGCTGAGCAGTGACCTGGGCCCTGAGGATGCAACGGTGGCCGTGATTGGTTCTGCCCCAAAGGGTCTGTTCCATAGAAACCAATGCTGTTTCCTGCTGCCTGGAGCCTCACTCATGCTGGAGACCCTGGCCCTGCTGGAGACCCTGGCCCGTGTCTGCAGGAGGACACCCGACATGGACGCCGAGTGTTGCAGGAAGGAAAGGAACGCAGGTGACCGTGGAGTGGGGCTTCCGAGGCCCCCCGAGTGGGTGTTTGGGGTCATTTCACACCCAGCTGCAGTGTGTTGGACGATCATGAACCATCTTTCAATCAGCCAGTGCCTGCAGCCACGTGGAAATGCCCATGTCAGAAGGATCCAGGTCCTAAGTCATGGCTGCCAGTCAGATGGTCTGCTGTTAGGACTTTAGACCCGGACTCGTATTTGCAACCACTGTTTGTTTTCTCAGTTGGGGCTTCTTGATGTGTCTGATATTTCTCAACTGATACAAAAAGGTCTCTGGTGACTCAGGAGGGTGGCTGTGAATTTTTCTGGGATCCCTTGACCCCCCCCCCCCCCCCAGGTGAATGTTGTATGTTCCACGTAGTCACTACCTTACGTCTGGCCACCCAAATACACTTTCTAAACGTGGAGAAAATCCATGTAGGCATCACATGTGATGTGGAAGCCAGCGGGCACAGAGGCATTTTATTTGCGTAGATTTGATGTTAGGGCAGCCGTGGGCAAACTACGGCCCGCGGGCCGGATCCGGCCCGTTTGAAATGAATAAAACTAAAAAAAAAAAGACCATACCCTTTTATGTAATGATGTTTACTTTGAATTTATATTAGTTCACACAAACACTTCATCCATGCTTTTGTTCCGGCCCTCCGGTCCAGTTTAAGAACCCATTGTGGCCCTCGAGTCAAAAAGTTTGCCCACCCCTGTGTTAGGGCCTCGGGCAGGTGCCACTTGGTTCCCATTGGTGCTAATCCATCGCCTCCTTCCATCCCTCCCCCTCTCTCACTTCCATGCCCCACCCCCTCAAACACCAGTGAGTCCTGGCTTCCTGGGAAGTTGAAGAATGGGATAGTCCTTTAAAAGCATCAACTTCTTTACCAAAGAGTGCAGTGTCTCTTCCAATCGTTGCCATTATTACTCAGGACAAATGACTGTCCTTTGACTGGAGAATATGGTTCATTTCTGAGACGACGGATTACGTTCCATATCGGTGCTCAGCCCTCACCGTGGGGCCGGCAAGGACAGGCCCTTGGTGGGAAGACAGATGGAAAGCCACGTTCTTGCGGTTTTCTGGGGGCAGACACAGGACGGTTAGGGGGTAACCCCCCTGCATAGCTGGCTTACTCTCTTGCCTGTTCTCCCATCGGATCACACTCCCATCATGCTACCTCATGGCATTTCTTGGCAGCTTCAGCGTCCTCCCTATGGGGGTACCTCTCCATGAATTTGTGTCATTGGGGTCCCTCACGTAATGTGTGTACCCTACATAATTGCTCCAGCCACGTACCATATTTAGTTGAAAACCAGGAACGTGAGAGTGGTCAAATGACATCAGATGCCTTGTATTAATTCCTGCCTATTTGCTTAGACGCCAGTTTCTAAACGTGTCCTAATCCTTGATGGGGAAAGGACATGCTGAGCGGGCAGCGACCACCAGGGTTTCTTAAGCAATAAATGAAATACTGAACGAAAAGGAATAAGATCTGTCCTAAATGACACCCACACAACCACAAGGCCAGGGTACTGCAGATGGGGTGTGCTGAGGGCCGACACACTTCCCTTTACTATGAAGGCGGGAAGGCCTCCTGGGTTCCAATGGCCTTGGGGCCGGGTGCAGGTGGGGCAGCCGGCAGGAGCTACCAGAGGCCCTGGTGGAGTGAGTGGCTAAGCAAACCAGCACTGAGGCAGGTTGCCGCGAGCCCTGTGATCTGGGGCAAGTGATCTAGTTTTGTGGGGGCCTCCATTTGCCTTGTATATAAAAAAAAGGAGCCAAAATGAGCCCCCATTGCATAGGTCAGTGCTGGGCTTAAGTGAGATAATTTATGCGATGCACTTAGCACAGTGCCCGGTGCATGGGGGCTCAGTGAGGTCGGGTAAATGCTTTTCCAACCATTAGAACCTGTTGAAGATGGCATGGGCTTCCTTGGGGATGGGTAGTGAGCCCCCTGCCACTGGAAGTATTTAAGAGGAGGCATCAGGCTTCTCAGAGTTTTTTTGT
>NW_005370286.1:3342820-3354536 GCF_000412655.1 Myotis brandtii | reverse complement strand
TCAGATCCTGATCTGAATAGGTCCTGGGTGGGGCCTAAGAGTCTGCATTTCCAGGAGCTCCAGGTGACACGGAGAAGCCAGTGACCTCGCTCGAGGAGCAGGGAGCTGGCTGATTCCTGGGGGGCGGGCGGGGGATGCTGAAGAAGGTTCCTGATCATCCAGATGAGCAGTGACCTAGACCTCTGTGGTCCTGGAGGGTGGCCACGGCCACATGCGGCTGCCGAGCCTTTGAAAGGTGGTTGCGTCGAAATTCAGATGAACTGTGAGTGTGAAATACACCGAAACTTAGTATATCAAAAAGGATGTAAACATCTCAATAATTTTCATGTTGATTCCATGTTGAGGGGATAACATTTTGGATATATTAGGTTAAGTAATGTATTAAATTCATTTCACCTGTTCCTTTTCACTTACTTATTTTTTTAAACTATGGTTATTAGAAAATGTAAGATGAACTCATGTTCCATTTCTATCGGGCAGCGCTGAGCAGACTGCCCCTCAGGCCCCCCGGGGAGATGGGCACCCAGGCGTCCACGGCTCTTCACCAGGACTCGAAGCTGATGTTCACACGCGTGTCCCCGGGAACCTGTGTGGCTTGTTTTCTCCCACCGCTGGAGACAGTGAGTTTGCCTGGGGCAGGGATGGAGGGCGAGGAAGGAGCCTTAGTCTCTCCCGTAATCTCTCTCGCAGAACTAAAAACAGACAAAACGCTGTCACTACAGGGATGGTTACTCTCTACCTGGGAAATGTGATTTCTTGAAACTGCCTCTCTGCAGAAAAGCAAACTTTGTCTTCAGCCCAGAACGTACTCATCACCACCCCAAATCAAGGGGGCTGCCTGGAGGAGGCGTTTCCTTTGAGAGTTGGGCAGTTGGGAGCCCAGGGCACAGAGGCCCTGGCAATGCCCAGGGTGCAGCGCCGTCTCCCGAGCGGTCTCCTGGTAGACCTGGCTCGCAGTCACCTGAGGTTTGGGGAGCTGAGGCCAGCTGTCCTGCACATGACCGGGCAATCAGAACTAGGGGGTTGACAGGTCACGGGAAGAGGCTAATTCAGGCCCCCGCATGGAAGACTTTTAACATCTCTAAGCTCTGCTACCATATCCACCCCCAACACACACACACACACACACACACACACACACACACACACACTTTTATTCTTTATTTTTAATTCTTTATTCTCTATTGCTTTTGCATGTGACCAGAGTGAAACTGGAATCTGAAAACCACCTGCAAGGTCGTCTCTGCCATGTCCATCTTTCCTTGTGGGTCTATAATGGCAGCTAGATAGGAGGGTCTGATTGAGTCACATCATGAAAACCCTCTCTTAGGCCTTTGAGAAGCTGTTTCATTGCACAAGATCCAGCAGAGTGAGCAGCGGGGCTAAAATCCAGGCCCTGCTCCCTTCTGGCTGGGACCACAGACAGGTGGTGCACGCTCTCTGGGCCTTGGTTTCCTTCCCTGTAAACCAGGGGTGCCCGTAGCATCCGCCTCCCACCCGGTTGAGCTGCTGTGAGGAGGACTGAGTTCCTGTGAGTGAAGGGCCGAGAGTAGGCCCAGCGCCCGGCACACTCACTGGCTGTTATTCCGGGCCCATCAGGGCTCCCTGAATGGCAGCCTCTTTTTTCAGCTGGCGAGCTACTTCGAAACTCCCCCCAATGCACACCTGGTTGAGGGAGTCAGGTCCTGTGTGGCCATGATGTAACGTACCTATTTTTGGCAGACTTGGCAATCAGGGAGTGACCCATTTTCCTGCATTTCAGGGAGGTCATTGCAATGGGTTTCATCAACCCGCAGGCTGGGAAGCGAGCCAGAGGGTTAGAAAGAGCCTTTTCTGCCACCCTGGCCCGCTTTCGGGGCTGCGCAGCGCAAGTCAGGGCTGGGTGGGGTGAGAGACGCTGCCCTGCTGTGGTGACACCGTGAGCAGAATGATGGCAGGGGAGGCAGGGGGAGGGGCAGAGCTCACGGCGCCCCCCCCCCCCACTCTACTCTCCGGGGGCCTTTGCTCCTCACCTGACCACATGGGAGGGTTTTGGTCTGTTTGCTTGGTGTTTGGCCTGGTAAAGGGAGGCCTGAGCTTCCAGGTGTCTGTAGAACCTTTGCCGACCGAACGATCGCACCCTGGCGAACAGCCAACAGAGCTGAGAAGGTTTCTAAGCGTCTCCTTGGACGTCTTGTCTGTGAGAGCTTCTTAAAAAGCCCGAGCCTGCACTGGAGAAGACACCCCCGTGGGATTTCTGTGTCACCAGTCCAGGCAAATACAGAGAATCAGGTGCTTCGAACCCTCTTTGGAATGAGGCTGAGTATGAATAAAAACGTGTAAATAGACAACTAACTACTTAACTCACTAGTTAACGGAGTTGCCAGTGGTGATAGCTGATAAATCAATGAGTCGAATCAAACGAGGTCCATGCTAAGAGCGGAGGTTTGGACCAGATGTTCTTGGATTAACATTTGCTCCACTGCTATTGGCTGTGTGGTGATGATCAAATCACTTAACCTCTCTGAGCCCCAGTGTGTGTGTAGGGGTGTGTGTGTATGGTGGTGGTGGGGGAGATGATGGAAGATGCCAACCTTGTAGGGCTCTCAGAGCGGCTAGACAGGAGGTGGTTTGAGGCCTCCGCAACTGCCTGGTGCAAATCCAGCCCCTGCTGGGTCCACCCAGCCCTTGGCTCACTAGCTGCTTCTCATCCTCCGGGTTCAGCTGAATTGTCACCTCCTCCCAGACGCCTTCCTGATCACCCACCGGAAGCACCACGCCTGCTTCTCCCATCCTAATTGCCATCCATAGCTTCTCTTGGCTTGTTCTCTTCCCAGCTTATGACACAGTCTGTGGTTGTCTGGCTTGTTTTTGGTTGATTTTTGTCTGTTGAACGTTGACTGTCTCTGTTCACCAGACTGAGGTCACCGAAGGTAGGGGCTTGGTCTGTATTGTCCGGGGACTTGGAGTGCCTCGCTCAGCAGGTGGCTGATGTATTTGACCGAAGACCCTTGTAACCAGGGCAAGCTCTGAGCCCCGGTAGCTCTTGGCTCTTCCGTACCTGTGAGGCCAGGAGCCGCTTTAAGGGGCTGTGGTGTGGTGAGAATGAGCTGAAATGCAGTGTGGATTTCACTGAGCACACACGTGAGTGACGGAGTAGGAAGCCACAGGGTTATGCAACCTCATGAGATGGCACCTGGGATACTCCGTGCCCCAAAGCACAGACACTTCATTCTCTTTCCCTCGGCTCTTTGCTTCTCTCTGTGAAGTTGGTACTTCTTACTTGCAGACAACACGTTACACAGAATGCAAAGCTTGGGATAATCGATGTGACCCCAAAGAATGAGAAAAGCAAAACTAAGAGGTTCAGCTTCTCAATTTACAAAACCAGTGATCTCATGTGTGATGTCAGTGGAGGGGGCCGGTGGGTGAGCCCACCCAGTAAATGTAAACTAGCTGAATGAGTCAGTCCTGAAGGGAAAGTTAGTCTCTGGATTTATTGGTATAATCCACCGGAAATAATCTCCCTTAAAAAGAATCATGTCTCCTCATCCATAAGAACTGTGGATCATAACTGTTGACCTTGCATTAATTTCAACATTCAATAATAATATTAGCTGGCAGGTTGCTATCCCTACTTATTCCTGTGTTGTTGTTTTTTAAATATATCTTATTGATTTTTTACAGAGAAGAAGGGAGAGGGATAGAGAGCCAGAAACATCGATGAGAGAGATCCATCAGCTGCTTCCTGCACGCCCCCCAGCGGGGATGTGCCCGCAACCAAGGTACATGCCCTTGACCGGAATCGAACCTGGGACCCCTGAGTCCGCAGGACGACGCTCTATCCACTGAGCCAAACCGGTTCGGCTATTCCTGTGTTTTGAACAGAAACAGGACTGAACTACATCGATGCGTTTTGGAAATGTGATTTGCTTACTGGAATCCCGTGGCCGAGTTTTGTGGGATGGAGTAGCCACCATGAACTTCCCAGGTTCTGCAGTGACACTTGCTGAGACATGGCCGCGACCCTGAGCTTGCGCCTTCCCTGGCTCTGCCCGGCGATTTCTCCCGTTATTAAGAAGAGGAGTTTGGCCAAGGAGGGTGGTCCTGGGCACTTGTAGATGGAAAATGTGTTGACTCTTCCAACGTTCTGATGAGCAGTGAGCCCTCGCTTGCCATCCCACCATCCATGAGTGAGGCAGGGCTTCTTTTCGAACTTTTTGAAAGCCACTTTGAGCCAAAATTAAACCTATAGGGAATCCAAGTACATGAAACAGAGCTGGCAGAGCTACTGCGGTTGAGGTGAGGGGTGGGGCGGGGTGGGGGGTGAAGAGTCGTCAACGCTCCCCCCTCTCCCTTTCACAGCCTCCAGGGCACCTCTGAGGCATCCCTAGAGCTCCAGGGAGCACCATTTGAAACAACACTTTCCCAGGATCCATGGGCGTAAGCAGAATGACATTCACTTCCTAAAATCTGCCTCCCCTAAGCCAGGCCTGGATGGTAAGCTGCTCAAGGGCCAGGGGCATCTGGTGCCCATGGAAACCATCGTGTCTGGGGAGTGACTAGGACTCAGTGATGGCGAACCTATGACACGCGTGTCAGAGGTGACACGCGAACTCATTTTTGTGGTTGATTTTTCTTTATTAAATGGCATTTAAATATATAAAATAAATATCAAAAATATAAGTATTTGTTTTACTATGGTTGCAAATATCAAAAAATTTCTATATGTGACACGGCACCAGAGTTAAGTTAGGGTTTTCAAAACGCTGACACGCTGAGCTCAAAAGGTTCGCCATCACTGGACTAGGTGAAGGTAAGCAGTTTGTTTTGATCTCAGAGCTCTGGCCCGGCCTCTCCGTTCCTGGACCGTCTCTCCCTACAACCCATCCTCATCCTTCAAGGCAACAGGGTCCCGGAATTGATCCCGGACTTGACCTCTCCGTTCCTGGACCGTCTCTCCCTACAACCCATCCTCATCCTTCAAGGCAACAGGGTCCCGGAATTGATCCCGGACTTGATCCCGGACTTGATCCCGGACTTGATCCCGGACTTGATCCCGGACTTGATCCCGGACTTGATCCCGGACTTGATCCCGGACTTGATCCCGGACTTGATCCCGGACTTGATCCCGGACTTGATCCCGGACTTGATCCCGGACTTGATCCCGGACTTGATCCCGGACTTGATCCCGGACTTGATCCCGGACTTGATCCCGGACTTGATCCCGGACTGCGGAGCGGGCACTTGGCTGCCTCTGTACCGGAATGATTTGTGGCGTCTCAGGTGGAGCTGGCGGGGACGCAATCCACGCTTCAAAACTTGGTAACCGCCAACTTAATTTTTTTTGAACAATTGGGGGTGTTTAAATGGCAGCTAGAGTATTAAGTCTGCACTTCGTGGAAGTTGGGGACAGGGGACAGGGGGTCCAGGAGGAGAGAATTTCCCAAAAACCATATGAAAGGAGGATGAAACACATTGCTGAGCTTTTTCTAGGAAAACCGTTTCTCTCCCTTCAATTGCAATGTCGCTGTAAAGCATCGGCTGGCTTACAGCAGGGAATGAAAAACAAATCCCACAAAGATCGCGGGCACCATAACAGCAATGAGCAAAGTGGGGTAAAATGCTTTGATTTCAGTAACATTTTCACTCACGCGGACACGTTCCAAACAGATTGTATTTATCCAGAAGGAGGCCCTGCTGCCTGGGGCGTAAGAGTTTGTAACGACGTTTTGGTGGTCGTGGCTGTGATATGATAGTAAAAAGTCTTCATGTAGAGGGAAGGGCTTTGGCTCTGAGAGTGGGCCGACCTGGGTTCGCATCCCTCCTCTCCCCCTGATGTGACCTGGGCCTCTCTGAGAGAGTGGCCGTCCTGTGTGGGCCAGTGTCCTCACCTGTAAAAATCGGGAGAGTCATGCCTCCCTCACGGCTGCTGTGGAGTGCATGTGAGAGAATGCCACGCAAGGGCGGCTGGTAGGGAGTGTGGGCACTGGGGCCGAGCTTTTGTTTGGGGAGAGAGGGAGTTTCTGTTTCTGGTTCTGTGTTCAATAGTCCAACAGCACAGGAAACTATGGCGGCTTCCTTTTTGTTTTCCTAATTATAAATTAATACATATGTAGTGGAGGAAGCTGGGAAACTAAAGATGGATGTTCAGAAGGAAAAGAAATCACCCACCATTTCAATACAACATTGGCGCACTTTTTTATGTATATGAATGTATAATTTTTCTTTGGTCAATTTCGTTCTTGCCAAGAAAATACCTTTATTCACAGAGATTTCCAAATGTGAAATTTCAGTTTCATACTCATTAGAATATGGTTGTAAGTACTATTCTCCTCTTGTAATTTCTTCAAATACTATTTTTTATTAGTACCGGAGTCATCGGTGCGCGTCGTTAAACATTTTGAAAAAGTGAAGGCACAAGAGGAAGAAATGAAAATATCTGCAATACACAGAAGTGGTCCCTGCTGACATTTAGTTGCATATCCTTTTCATCTTTTTTCTCAGTATGTATTTCAATTTATAAACTTAAAAATGGAAATTAGAAACTTCTGGAGCGATCAATGTTTAGACTACTTTCTTTTGCTGAATATTACATTGAGAATATTTTTTCTATATCATAACTTTTCTATGTCATAATTTCTAGTGGTTGATTATTTCATTGTTACATATTATAGTTTATTTTATTAATTCCCTATTACTAAGTAAATTTCATTATTTTATTATCCTAGACAATTTTGCAGTAAACACGCTAATGGCTAAATCAATGCTATATTCATGATAGGTTCTTTAAAATAAACTTCTGGAAGTGACTTATATGTACATTTTTAGGTCGTTTGCCAACTTGTCCTCCAGTACAGTTATACCAATTTATATTCCCACTAGTAGTAATAAAAGTCCATGCTTTCTTGTGCCCTTATGGTTATTATACTAGTAATATCATCAAAAGAGAAAAAATTTTCTAATTTGACAACAATTATTGTACTTTATGATCATTTACATTTTTATTAGTAGTAGATTTCTTCTATTTTGAATGATCTACCGTATCTTTTACATAATTTTCTTTTTCATATTTGTTTGTGGTGGCAAAAAAACATAGGGGAAATGAATGAAATGAATTAATTAAGAGTATATTTAAATTAGTTTTGACAATTGTACACGATTGTGTAAACATCTATATTAAGATATAAAACATTTCTAATACTCCAGAATAGTCTAGAACCTCCATTGATCTATTTGTTTATCTTTGTGGTAATACCACATTAAAAAAAAACCACCATCATACACCCAGGAATGAATCTAATAAAAGGGATACAGGACCTCTACTCTGAAACCCACAATACTTTATTGAAAAAATTAAAGAAGACCTAAGAAAATGGAAAGATATACTATGTTCATGGATTGAAAGAACTTTATATTGTAATGATGTTGATTATCCCAAAATCAATCTATTGATTAAATGCCATCACAAACAAATTCTAGCAAGCTTTTCCCCCTGTGGAGTGAAAAAAACTGATTCTAAAATTTATATGGAAATTCAAGGGCCAAGAAAGCTAAAGCAATCTTAAAGAAGAAATACAAATGAAGGACTTATACTACCAGATATCAAGATGTTATAAAAAAAATAGTAATTAAGATAAAAGAGTACTATGAGTGAAAAATTTGAATGGACACTTCAAAAAGAGGATATTCAAATTGCTGATAAGCATATAAAAAGGTTCTCAACTTCATTAGTCATCAGAGAAATACAAATTAAAACCACATTGTGATACCACTACACACTTGCCAGAATGACTAAAATTAAAGACAGACATACCAAATGTTGGAAGGAAGTGGAGCAACTGGAACCCTCATATAAGAATGTAGATTGGTACAATCACTTTAAAAATTGGTTTGGCAGTATCCATTACATGTAAACATATGTCTACCCATGATGCAGCATTTCCACTTGTAAATATGCACCCAGCAGAAATGCATACATATGTGCATCCAAAGGCAGTTAATGTTCATCAATGAAATGCCCACCAGCGGTAGAATGGAATAAGTGCAGTATATTTATACAACGGAATACTATATGGTAATGAGAATGAACAAACCACAACAACATGCAAAATACACAATGTTCAACAAAAGAAGCCAGACATAAATGATGAATGAGTCCATCTATCTAAAGCTCTAAAATAGGCTAAACTAACCGATGGTGTTAGAAGTCAGGATAGTGGTTCCTGTTTGGGGTAGAGAGTAGCTGTCCAGGCATGACAGGGGTTCAGGTTCTTAATGAGGTGCTGATTATATGGGTGTTTTCTTTTTGAAAATTAATTTAGGTGTATACTTAGGATTATTTGTGTACTTTAAGTTGTATATATTATTGCTTACACGTTTTTCATGGCGTAGGGGGCACCAACAATGGCCAGTGCAATGCAATCTTTTTGCTTTGTGCTGCTGAGGAGAATTCTGAGGACAGACAGGTCTTCCTTTCTTGAGTAGAATTGTAGAATTTTCCCTTTAAATCGAAAGACATTCTTCCTTCTTTCCTTCCTCTCCTCCTTCCTTCTTTCCTTCCTTCCTTTCTCTCTTTCTTTTTTAGTTTTACAAAGATTTTATTACTTGTTAAGATCATTTTATCTTCTATCCTTTTTTGTTATTTACATTGACATTCCTAACAAATAATAACTTAATCTATTTAATCCTTTAAAAAAATCTCTACTTTCAACATATTTCTTTCTTCTGGGAAAATGTCTTGACCGTATTTTGTATTTCATTGATTTACAGTTTTAAAAGTTTTCAAGCTACTATTTGTTGCTCTCAACTCAGCAATTGTACTTCTCATCACTTTGTAGAATTTCCTGATCTCAGATGTTCTTTTTAAGTTATCACTTGCTCTTATATCAGGTGCGGAGAATACAAATGAAACAATTCCTAAAAATTTCCCTGCTTCCTGCACTACCAGTTTCTCAGGAAAGTATTTTTCTCTGATTCCTCAGATTGGTCCTCTTTTGTTTTTGTGCATCAGAACTGTTCCTCTTTCTATTTTCTTTTCTCCATTTGCACCTCCGGATAGAGATGCTCAGAGCTGGAAGCTAAGCTGAGTTCACTCTCTTTTACTGAGTACATACTGTTTGCCAGCCATTTAGGACCCTAGGTCCTAGAATTAGAGCAGGGAATTCTCCAGAAACCATCCCTGTTTCCATGGTTCTTATACCTTAGCAGGGAAGGCTGACCTTGACCAAGTGGTTGCAGGTGCGGGCGATGTTGTGCAGGTGAAGAGCAGGATCTTACAAGAGAGGAATGACACCTAAACTTGGTGGGTGGCACATGGCACACTCGGGAAAGGCTCCCTAAAGTGATGTTTTAGGCTGAAATCCAAACTCGAAGGTCAATTAAGGAACCGGTGAAGTGGAGAGACTCCAGTGTACTCTGCTGGAATCCCAACTCTGCCTATTAGGTTCACTCTGCAACTAGTGGGCCTTGGAGAGCTTTCCAGGAAGTTCCATGGAGGTGGGGGCATCACTGAGCTATGATTATGACCAAGGTGGGACTCAGTTCCATGGGCGTTGGGAGACTTCTCAGCCAAGATGAGGAGACATGTCAGATGGTAGGTTTGTCAGAATCTCCATTGCCTATCAGTCTGGGTGTCAGCCCAGAACCAAGGTGACATCTTCATAGTCTTGGAGTCAGGCCCAAATCCCCACCAACCCACAGACTCTCTGGGTCGGATTATACTGCTTGAATCAGAAGCAAAGAGCTAACAGAAAAAATTCTTTGGGATTCTGAGTTACTTCTTGCCTGGCCAAGGTAGGCCTCCTACCTCTTCTCTGTCCTTCCATGCTTCCAACCACTTTCAACAGTCACCTACACCAGAAGCTTGGCTTTTATAAAAGATTCATCAAATGTTGGCTCTTATAATTATTCCTTGTTACACCTTGTCCGTTTTGAGGACTGTTCTAGGAGAGGCCATGGTAGGGCTTGCAGACTTTTACTTCCAAGAGGCCAGTATGTGGGTGCCACCAACAATGCGTGAGTCCACATTAAGAACGTCTAGTCTCGAGAGAAAAATGCAAGACGTTTCCATTTCTTTCCAGATTTTCTAAGAGTTCCTTCCTCTCGGTCAAAAGAGAAACTGTTTGGACAAATCAGGCCACAATTACCCCAGAGAGAAAATATGTTTTGAGTCAAGTGAAGGCCTTTGCTAAGTGACATTAATTACACTCATTTGGGTTTGACATTATTAATTAACCTTCTCAGCTGTCTGTAGGGTAGCCTCTTATGAAAACAATATGATTAAAACAAATAAAGAACATTACTACCACCTAAATTCGAACATCATTTTAAGCTTATAATCTCATTTGATAACACGATTTGATTCCATTTTCTATTCTGGTAAAATATTCGTAACATAAAATTTACCATCGTTACAATTTTTAAGTGTACAATTCAGTGGCATTAAGTGCATTCACAACACTACCATCATCATCGCTATCCATTTCCAGAACGTTTTCGTCATCCCAAACACAAACTCTACATCCATTAAAAATAACCCACAATCTTTTTTCTCCACAGACCCTTGTAAATTCGAATCTACTTTCTGTCTCTATGAATTGTACTGTTCTAGGTTCTTCACGTAAATGGAATCATACGGTATTTGTCCTTTTGGTCCTGGATCCTTTAACTTAAGCATTCTGTCTTCAAGGTTCATCTACATTGTAATGTGCATCAGAATTTCATTCCTTTTCAAGACTGAATACCATTCCATTGGGTATAGACACTGCATTTTGTGTATTCATTCATTTGTCGGCGGACATTAGGATTGCTTCCACTTTGGGGCTATTGTGACTAGACTGTCTCCGTTGGCCAGTCTTATTCTTATTTGACAAATGTGGGTAAGTGATCCACCTCATCTCGGGGCGAGGTGGAGCCCGGTTTTCAGCCCTGACGGCCTGTCAGCATGGCCTGGAGAATTAAGAAAACGAAAAAAACCCACTCCAGACCGTCGAAATGTTAGATTTCCTGGGTGGAGCCGTTTAAAGAACCCTCCAGCTGACTCTCCCCTGCAGCCAGAACCCAGGGCCTGGAGCCCATACGGTAGCCTCTCGGGCTGGGCCCCTCTGACCACTTGCAGGCTCCCTTCTTTGAGTCTCCTTCTCTTTATTAAAGCCACCATCACAGTAAGCAGATCAAAATGGATATCCCCTTGATATCATTTTAGCCCAAAATTTGGAGCAGGAAAAATGAAATAAAGATTTTTAAATTCAAGCTAAAAAAAAATTTAAAAAGCCTCCCTCAATACCACGAAGCCCAATGCTGGTGTGTTGGCTAAATACAAGGATCCATTTGTTTCTTGCATTTTAATCATCTCGTTTTAATAACACACCACAATACAAGCAATTGTGCAGGCTAATTCAGCTCCATTTCAGAAGTCTTGTTCTGTCTCCCAAAGCTTGCTGTTCTGTCTAGTTCAATGCGCACGCATTAAAATGCTAATAATTAAACTGTTACCATTGACTAATGAACTCTGCCAGCGATAAATGATGGTCTTGTTAGATTCGCCGCCCAGCAAGCCTCCTTTTGTACTGAGAAAGTTAAAGGTTAAAGCGCTCTTGAAGCCAGTGAGTGGGTCTAGAAGCAATTACAATTTTCCCTTGAAACTAATAGTTAGGACAATAATGTTTCAATTCCAACCCAGTAAGAGTAAAAAGAAAAAATGGGGGGGGGGGGGGGGGAAAGGAAACAAAAGGAA
>NW_005370286.1:3337638-3342763 GCF_000412655.1 Myotis brandtii | reverse complement strand
GGGGGGGGGGGGGGGGGGGGGAGAAAGGAACACGAAGGATAACTCTGAGCTCTATTTATGGAGAAGGCTGTGGAGCTTTCTTTAGCCCCCAAGGCAGGTGATGTGATCATTCAGACTAAAGCCTCCTTCGTCTAAACACCCTTCTTAGAACCTCTCTCCCAAGAGTGCAGACGGAAATGGTGATTTTCCAGGCCACTATTTGGAGCGGAATGGTTAAACGAGGTGGGAAACGTTGCTCCAAATGTCTGTGTGTTTTGGGGGAAGTTGCTTAACCTCTCTGGACCCCCATTTTCTCATTTTTAAGAGCAGGGCCATAATAACGGCTCTCGGTGGTGAACATTGCCCTGCTGAGCAGCAGCTCCCATTCTTCCAGTCAAAGTCTCCAGGGTTCCAGGCAGAAGCCTGGCTCCCAGGTTCTCAGACCGCGTGGTTGGTGGGAGTGGATTCCAACCCCCAAGCTCCAGGGTGAGCACATGACCCGGCCTGGCCAATCAGCACATTGCATTTCTCTGGGGCCCAATCAGAACCAGTCAAGGCAAGGGCTCTGGCCAGAAGCTCCCCTGGCAGTGGATTTGACCCAGAAGATGGAAGTCCAGAGCGACCGGACCACTCTATGCAGAAGGCCTTCCTGCCACCAACTGCTGAGGAGGGGAGTTAGGTTCCTGAGGAGCTGGATCCAGCCTTACTCCCGGATTTTTCAGTGACACGGGCTAAGATTTCCCTTGTGTTCTCCCCAGAAGCCAGTTTGAGGTGAGTTTCCCTTGCAGCCAGGGTGTATTTTCTCGGGGCTGAGGGAGGACCTTAACACGGAGACCCAGCCCTGCCTCCTTTTGCAGCCCCTCTGGGGGCTTCAGAGTGAGCTGAGCTCCTCCCTCTGACTCCCCGGTTCACTCAGTGGCTCTGAGCAGGGCCTGGGCCTGGCTTGCCTTTATAGGAGCCTCACCTCTCCACCAGGACTGGGGATTCCTCAAGGGCAGGGTTCCCACACCCCCGCTAACGGGTCTTCCTCAGATCCTTGCAGCCACGGGTATGCTGGACTTGGTCAGGTGTGGGGCAAAGACACGAACTTGACTAAGTTCAGCAGCAGAGGTCAAACCATAAGGCAGAGCAAACCCTGCCTGAGACCCCGGGCCACATAGCTGGGAAGGAGCGGAGCAGGCCTTGAACCCAGGGAGCTGACACCATGAGAGTGCTCTTCCCTCTGCACGGGGATGCACTGAAAGGACCCCAGGGGAAGACGGGGCACTCATTGATTCCTAGGCCCCCCAAAAGCGCTGTTTAAGTCTTGAAAGAAGCCCCTCCCCAGCTGGCACCATTTGGCTACTTATGTTTTCGATCTTGTTTTGCAACCCCACTGTGGCCCATCACATCTGGGACACTATTGGGAGAATGGCGGAGGCACGAGTCCTGTCTTTCCTCTCTGGGCGTCATGGCCACCAGTTGGCAGCCCGCAGCCTCCTGGGAAACCTGGGCTCCTGCTCGTTACTTCTTCCTGGGGAGAAGCAGGTAGAGAGGGGAGTGCAGAGCAAAGCTCACACAACGGGAAACCAACAGAGGGACAGTTTGTATCTTCCAGCGGATTCCTACTCACTCCCCGACCTTAGCTCACGCCACTTCCTCAAAGCGACGCTCTCTTTCTCACCGGATCAGGCCAGAGCCTTCTGTTACATTCTTCATTTTCATGATTCTTTGATTCATAGTCTCCTTCATGAAACTAAAAGCTCATCAAGGGCAAGAACCATGTCATTATCTATCCATCCATCCAACCACTCACCTATCCATCCATCCCCCATCTGTCCACCTAAAACCAAATATTTTTGATTGCCAACCATGTGCCAGGCACCGATCTGGCCACTAGGGAAATCCCAATGAGCAAAACAAAATCTTTACATGTGTGGAGCTTACATTTTGGTGGGAGAGATGAGAAATGGGAAATGTAGTACCTGTAGAACATGCCAAGGATAATAAATGCTACAGAGAAAAATAAAACAGTGTGCCAGGGGTGGGAATGATGAGCAATGGGGGACTCTACCTCCAGGACCTCAGAGAAGCCTACAGACTTGCCTCCCAGAATTTCCTTCCAAGGGACAGACAGTCCTGGCAGTCACTGGCCACCAGCTGGAGCCGCTTTCTGCTGAGACCCCTGGGCTCCCGCTTCTGTCCCTTCTTGGGAAAGAAACAAGTGAAAAGAGAGATATAGGGAGTGAGCTTTCCAGTATCCAGTGTTATTGGGAGCTCAATGAGTAGTACATGAATGAATGCATGGATGCATGGATGGATAGATGGATGGACGGATGAAAAGGTGTTGTCATGGGGATATTTGGAATGGGATGGAGGCTGAGGGCAGCCCTGTACCCATCTAGAAGATCAGTGGGCCTTGAGAGTGTGGGAACCTCACCCTGACATTTGCCCACTGCCCATGGGGAATACTTTGGGAAGATGAGGTGAGCTCAGGAGGCACCTAGAGGACTCCCTGAGTCTCCTGGAACCCCCTCTCCACTCCTCCCCTCCCCACTGGTGTGCAAGGTTACTAAACCGGATCCCAGAGCCAATGGGTCAATGAAAGCCTTGAAGTAAAGGGCGGGGTCCCAGTGCAAGGCTCAGACCCAGTGACCACAAGAATTCTTCTTCCTGGGTCCACTCAAGTGCAACAAAGGCTCAACTGGAAGCGAAAGTCAAAGTTAATAAGAAAGCCACACTGGGTACCTAATGAATTTTTAAAATCAATTATGAAACAGTCTCATTGATCATTTGTTAACATCCTGAAACCTTTACAAATTAATTTTATTTTAAAAAAAACCCTCTCACGGTCCGTTAACTCCATAAATGTGTTTTAAATTTGTTTTTGAAGGCAACAATAAGTCGTGTGTGTGTGTGTGTGTGTGTGTGTGTGTGTGTGTGTGTGTGTGTGTAAGAGAGAGAGGGAGAGAGCCTGGCCATTCTGAAATAAGCTGCTTTGCATCTGAATGGGGGTCACCTGCCCATCCACAGCAACACTCTGTTTGCCAGGTCACTGTCACTGCCGGGCCTCCTGTCCAGGTGAGAGGCAGCCCTGAGGCAGTTGCCCAGTGTGTCTGACTGTCCTGGGCCAGCAGGGTGGCACCTCCAGAGATACTGCTTAAAAGTGTGATCCGTCTCAGTGGCAGCTCTTCTCATGGGGCTGGGCTAGTGGCCGATGACTATGGCAAGCCGCCCAAAGGGACAGGGGCCATGCGAACGCAGCCATCCTGACGCCCAGCGGGCAAAGAGCCAGGAGTCAGAGCTGTGAGGCCTCGCTGCTCAGAGACACGGAGGGGCAGAGAGGCTGCCGGTGTCTTACCGACAGGGGAGTGCTGTTCTCTTTCACACCAAGGACATGGGAGCAAACCAACAGGAGGGACCTTTGCAAGGCCCACGAGGTAGACTGCTCGGCCCTGTTAACTTCGGCCACATCCGTCCCTGAGCTCTGGTTTGGGCCCCCGGTTTGCAGGATGAGGCAGAGATGCTGGAGAGAGGCCGGGGTGGCCACACCCAGGGGGGAATGCCGAGAGGCGCCCTTTGCCTATATTTCCAATCTTGTTTTGTGACCCCACCTTGGCCCATCATATCTGGGACATTATTTGGCCATTCTTCCACAGAAGGGAATTCGTTTTATTTTTCATTTTTATTTCAGGCTATTAACAGGCATCCTTATGTGTTTAAATTTACATCCGTATCTTTAGGGAATTGTGCTTTTATTTCTACGGGACAGAATCCCAGAAGTGAGAATTCAGAGACTTTGGGATAATGTAAGGCTTAAAAAGAAAAATATTGGAGAAGGAAAAAAAAAATGTTGCATGTGATATGAGCCCCAAGCTGGGAGCTTCTGAAGTTGGGACATTGTCTATAACTTAACTTTTCTACTCTCATTCCTAAATGGTTCCAAGTGTTCCTTCTGCCTCCTGTGATAGAGCAACGGGGTCCCACAGCTACTCACATCCTCCCTGAGGCTAGTGTAGGGGGAAATACTGAACTAGGAGCAGGGGCATCTTACTAGCTCTGTGACCTTGGAAATTCACTCAGCCTCTCTGTACACCCTCTGTCTCCCCATCTGTAGAGGAACGCCCAGGCCTGGTGCAGAGGCTGGTGGGGATCCCCACAACGAGGTGAAGGTCGGGGGAGGGGGAGCACTGAGCCCTAGTGAGGGGTGGACACTGTTCACACCAGCTTGAACTTGCTCTTGAAGGCCTTGGCAGGTGCTCAGCTACAACCCAGCTTTCTTCTCCTTCCCATCCCTGCGGCTATGGCCTCACTAAGGGTCCTGGTAGGACATCGCTTCTTTCCTTTTCTGGATGGAAAAATTACCACAATTGAACAGAACAACCACCTTCCATTTCAGCATCAGCAAATGAATGAGTCATGATGAGTGAGAAGGAAAAACCACAAGTGCTTAGGGTGTTTTAGGAAAAAAATAACTTTGAAACAGGCTGATGCAATCTCTGCCCATTCATGTGGCCAAGTTATTCATTAACCAGGGGCCAGGATGAGCCCGGGGGTAGCGCAGGCTGAGGGCAGGGCAGCGCCCCACACTTGCTCCGCACACAGAACAGTAGCCTGGACAAGAATAACGTGCTGACATCTGGAGCAACGCCTGTCCCTGTGTCCGGGCGCATCTGCTCTGGGTGCCGCTGGTTTTCTCACCTGGGGGAGCGGGTTGGGGGTGGATGCAGGAGGAAGCACGTTTGCTTTTGAGCCAATGGAGGAATGCCCAGTTTCAGGGAGAGGAGAGGGGGTCCCGTGCATTCGGCGTCATGGAAGCGGTCCTTCCATTTTATAAAAAATAAAACTTACGACATCACAGGCCTTCACGGAAGAACTGAGATCGGTCTGGGGACCTGGTCTCTGCCACCAAATTAGCCTGAGGACCTTCACGGAGGCACTTCACTTTTCTGGGCCTTGGTTTACCCAACTGGACACGAAGGCCGTTCCAGACTAGATAAATTCCGGAGCCACTCTCAGCCATGAAACGCTAAGTATTTTTTTTAAAATATATTTTATTGATTTTTTACAGAGAGGAAGGGAGAGGGATAGAGAGCTAGAAACATCGATGAGAGAGAAACATCGACCAGCTGCCTCCTGCACACCTCCCACTGGGGATGTGCCCGCA
>NW_005370286.1:3303776-3337468 GCF_000412655.1 Myotis brandtii | reverse complement strand
GGCGCCCCCTTCGCCCCCCTGCCACTGGAGTCCCCTCAGCCCCACTGGCAGTGAATTTTCATGCGACCATTACCTTTTAAAAAAATCCTTACCCAAGGATATGATTATTTCTTTTAAATCATCTGTTCTCAGGGAGCAGGCCTAAGTCAGCAGGTGGGCATCTCCCAAGGGTCCCAGACTGTGAGAGGATGCATGCTGGGCTGAGGGACCCCCTGTGTGCATGAATTTTCATGCACTGGGCCTCTAGTTTTTAATATAACAAAAGAAATTGTGTTTTCTATAGGGAAATCAGAAAATAGGGATGGGCCAAAGAAAGAAAATGGAACAACATAGCAAATCCAAAAGTACAGGACTGAGAACAGAAATTGAAGAGCAAATTAAATTTGATATCGTATTACTGAGCAGGAAACACTATAAACCAACTCCTATACATACTCATAGGCTTTTTAAAATGGGCATATATAGCTTTCAATATATATGAGCAAAATTTGTACTTCTAGTAAACAAGGGATCACTCTAGACATTCATTAGACTTGACCACATGCTCATGTGTCATTAGCATGACACATGAGTGTGCTTTCATGTACACAACGCCCGCCTCATTGAAAGTACCAGCCCAGCTCTTCAGCGTATGGTTGTTCCGAATGTTATTAATGCTGGACACTTCAGATGTTTTGCATCTTTCATTATTATAAACAATGCTATAAAGAACGTCCTAGCAATCACCCCTTTACATACATCTTACAATTATGTCCTTAAATAGAATGGTTAGAAAGGTATGAGTGGATAGTTAATGGCTGGCATGTGCTGGGAGCAGAGTAGAGGCCAACCTGAGTCTAACATGGTTTTGGGGTAGACTGGGTGGCGGGCGGGGGGAGAGGAGGGATGTTTGAGCCGAAACACTAACCATGATTTTATTGAAGGGAATCTCCACTGTGTGTCAACAGGCCGTAGAGCAGATGGGGGCGGGGGTGGGGGGGAAGGTATGTGGCTGGGTAGTGAGATGCTTCTAGGTGTCATGCTAGGCTACAAATTAGCATATGATAATGCTGTGGGTCTAGAACAGGGGTCCTCAAACTACGCCTGTGGGCCACATGCAAATACAAATATTGTATTTGTTCCCGTTTTGTTTTTTTACTTCAAAATAAGATATGTGCAGTGTGCATAGGAACTTGTTCATAGTTTTTTTTAAAACTATAGTCCGGCCCTCCAACAGTCTGAGGGACAGTGAACTGGCCCCCTGTTTAAAAAGTTTGAGGGCCCCTGGTCTAGAATGATCCCTTGCTTACTAGACGTACAAATTATATATAGAAAAACTAAAAGAGATGTATGCCTATTTTTATTTTTTTAAAATATGCTTTTATTGATTTCAGAGAGGTAGGAAGAGGGAGAGATAGAAACATCAATGATGAGAGAGAATCATTGATCAGCTGCCTCCTGCACACCCTGCACTGGGGAGGAAGCCCACAACCTGGACATGTGCCCTGACCAGGAACTGAGCTGTGACCTCCTGGTTCATAGGTGGATGCTCAACCACTGCACCATGCTGGCCGGGCAGTATGCCTGTTTTTTTTTGTTTTTTTTTGTAAAAGATTTTTTATTGACTTTTTAAAATTTTGTTTTATTGCTTAATGTATTACAAAGAGTATTACACATGTCTCCTTTTTTTCCCCCTTGACATTCCCCGGCCTCCCCTACCCGCCAGTGTCTTGTGTCCATTGGTTATGCTTATATGCATGCATACAAGTCCTTCCGTTGATCTCTTACCCGCCCCGCTCCCCCAACCCTCCCTGGCCTTCCTGCTGTAGTTTGAGAGTCTGTTCGATGCTGCTCTGCCTCTGTATCTATTTTTGTTCACCAGTTTATAATGGTCTTTATTATCCATAAATGAGTGAGTATGCCTATTTTAAAAGCCCATGTGGTGAAGGGGCTGTGGGATGTGTCTCGACTTCAAGTCCCCTGAGCGACAAGGCTTTCAGGGGCGTGCACTGCAGAGCACCATGGCTGAGGGGGAGGTGAGTAATCCCGTGTTGCCAGGAAAGCAGCAGAATGTTCTGTGATAACGATCACTGCTCAGCTATTCCCCGAGGCGAGAACGAAGGGTTCTCCTTCATTGGCTCTCGGAATGCCATTTCATTGCCTTGCTCATTACGAAAAGGGGAAGGATAAAAGTTGAGGTCTCATAAGCGAGCGCTTGCAAGATGAATGACTGAGATAACGTGTCAAGTGCATTTGAGTTCCTTGTGCTGACAAGGGGGCCAGGAGCTCTGAGAACCCAGCCGGTGTCGCTGGTGCCAGCTCTTCAGGGTGGACCGTGCTGTGATTCAGAGGGAGCCTCTCTGTGCCCATTTCACAGATGGGTACCCTCGGAACGCAGAGGCCCCAGCGATGGGTCCAACTCCACGGCGGAGCAGAACCCCTGTCCCTGGTTGTGCCAGCTTCGCCGGGGAAAGGTTGGAATGAGGTAACGTCTCAGAACGTCCTCTGTAAACCATAAAACATTATATGTCTATGCGAGACATGACTATGACGTGTAAAGCTCAGTTACGGCAAATTTTAAATGAAAATCTCAAGTGGCCAAGCTGGAGAATGCTAACGTTCAGGTTCATTTATCCTAACAGGACAATAAGAATTGAGAACATGCATTGAATTCTGCTGTGGGATCTACGTGCGTCTAGGATGCTAAACTCACAAAAACCCTGTGATGCAGGCGCCACAATTACCCCCATCTTACAGATGAGGAAACTGGGGTACAGAAGTTTAAAAATGGCACAACATCTACCATCTATGTGCCCTCAGTCTGTAGTCTGCGATGCACTCCCAGACCACGTACTAGTAAAAATGTACTCGTGCCCAGAAAAAAGGATTGGGTTTGACCTGGATGTTAATGTGCTGTTGGAAAGTCTGGGCCATCCCAGAGACTTGCCCCTCTGCTTGGCCAGCACAAGGCTGACCTCCCAGCTGGGGATGCTCGGAGCTCCATGCAGACCTGGGTCTCTCCTGGGGCAGAGAGGGTTAAGCTGACCCGTGACCCCAGGACCCTGAGATCTGTCCCTTTCGTGCCCCATATGCAGATGGGCTCTGAAGACGACCACGTCTCCTCGTTGGAAATCATGCATTTTTATGAAGCCGGCCCAGAATTCCCAGAATTCCGTCGGGTGCACTTTGCAGACCCTAAAATGCTGTCACCATGGCAGGTTTCATTGCTTGCACCTGCTAAAACATTTGAGGCATTTGAGAGGCAGTGAAACACATTTGCTTTTCATTTTATCTGACTTTGGAAACCTTTGAAGTGTTTAATAGTGGAGCCCAGGAAAGATCCCCGCCTCTTAATCATTGACTCGCGAGGCACATTCCCGGCTGGTAGCCTGTCAAGCAGAAACTGACCCGAGCCCCGTTTTATTAAGTGTCACATGCCCAGTCACTGTTCATTAAAGGTGTTTTAAGGTTTGAATTATGTAATTTATGAGACGAAGAAATAAAAATTCCATTGTTTTATTAATATGCAACCCAGGATCTCTCGCGCATAACAAACTTGGAAAGTTGGGCAGAAGGACATACGTGGTGGAAGCTGGAGGTGGCCTTCCTCGGCTCTCTGGCCTTCCCTCGCCCTCCATCCCACCCTAGGCAGGAGCTGGTGAGGGGGCAGAGTCTGGGAAGGGAGCCATCCCACCCCGTGCTCCTGTCCTCCATCCCCCTGTCTCCCCTTCCCAGAGGTCCCACGTGACAAAGCAGCCACCTTCCCTCTCTCTTCCAGGCTCCCCTGCCTCTGTTCCAGAAAGGCCCGAGACAAACAAACAGCAGGAAAACGCATTCCCGGAGTGACCCTGCGTGACCATGTGAGTCACAATCATTAGCAACCAATGTGCCTGCCTCTCAGGGGAGCTGGGAGGGCGAGGTGCTGGGCACTGGGCCACCTGTTCTAGGTCAATGATCTCATTGGCTCCTCCCTTTTCCTGACGGAAAGCAACGATTGTCCCCAGTTTATAGACAAAACCAGGGCTGCCCTTGTCCTCCCTCGGGAGCCATCCTTAGCCCAGGTCAGCCTTCTCAGAATCAGGCTGCCCGCATGCCAGGAGGTGTGGATGGACTGGACCGGGCAGGTGGGCCTTATCTGGACTTGCGCTCTGTGCAGAGGCCCAGCAGGCACCAGCGGGTCTAGGGGCCTTTTTGAAGGATGTGTTTCTCCCACGGATTCTCTGTGCATCGTCAGAGAATTTCCAAGTCCAAGGACACTGGAGGCTTTGCATGAGGATTGCTCCTGGCTGGGTGTCCCTCATCTGATACAGGGGGACCCCGCCCTCCTCAGGAAGCCCCTGTCCTCTCCAGCTTCCAAACAAAGGTGAGGAGACAGCCCGCCTGTCCCGTGGTGGGGTGGCTTTGAAGTCCTCCAACAGCTGTTCACTTGGACGGGTTGCACAATAAAGCACAATGGGAAAAAGTCCCTTTCCAAAATGCGGATGGCCCCTGATACTTAGACCAAGCATGTCAAACTCAAAGGCTAACATGGGCCAAATAAACGAGGCATGAGGCCCGCGGGCCGAGAGTTTGACATGCTTGATTTAGAGACCCTGGTTAGGATTTTTCTGGTTTGTTTGTTAATCCCCACCTGAGGATATTTTTCCATTGATTTTTAGGGAGAGTGGAAGAGAGAGGGAAAGAGAGAAACATCGATGTGGGAGAAACATATCGATTGGTTGCCTCCTGCATGAGCTCCAACCAGGGCCCGGGCCAGGGAGGAGCCTGCAACCGAGCTACGTGCCCTTGACTGGAATCGCACCGTTTGGTCTGCAAGCCAATGCTCTATCCACTGAGCCTAAACCGGCGAGGGCTAGACCCTGGTTAGGATTTGAAAGGTGGTGCAGCTGAAGGTATTTCTCACCCTCCTTGTGCCAACCCCCCTTCCCCCCCAGCCCCGCTCTCCTGTACCCCACACAGAGAGAAATTGCACACTTGATTTTGAGCATTTTCTTAATCAAGTGACTCATGTGTTACAGGTGCAAAGTCACACCAGGCTTTCCTCCGTGGCTCAAATTTGTGAGTTTTTATTTCTGAAAGGGGATCTCAGGTGCTAAGCCTTTTCTTCGCAGGAATGGCGGAGAGTTTTTGAGAACAGGGGCCCTTTAAAGTCGGGGTGGGGGCGGGGCATGGCCAGGGCTAAATGAACTCCTGTTGGAAAACTCCCAGCCAGCCCCTGTTTGCAGGAGGCGAGGTGGTGGCCAGGTTTTACAAATCGATGTCAATCATTAACCCACTTAATTTCGAATTACCAATGCAAGCTAAATTTCGATAGTGCTGGCTGCTGGCAATCTGGGCCGGAGGAGCCGTGCCTTTGATCTGCCAGCCTAATTTCCATGAGCAGTAAAACCACAGGCCTCGCAGGCAGACCTCTGCAAGGCAGACCCCGCAGGGCCACAGGCCGGGGTTCTGAAGTCTCCCGGTGCCTCTGGCGAGCTCTGAGCTGCTTGTCCCAATCTGAGAGACCCTGGATGGTTTCCAGAAGGAGTCACTACAAACCTAGGCCGTCGTGAATTCGGCGTGGTTTTCAGCATCGAGGGAGGCACTGGGAACCAGAGAGGAGTCAGTTACTTCAGCCAGTCGGGGAGGCAGGTGAACGGACCGTTTGAGCCCGCGGGGTTTGGTACCTGCTTGGATGGGGAAGAACAGGCAGCGGTGGGAGCTTTGAGGAGGGGCATCAGGGAAGCCTTCCCGGAAGAGGTGACACCTGAGACCTGACGCTGGAGTAGGAGTTAGCTGGGTGATGGGCAGAAAAGCAGAGGGAAGCTCAGCAGAATCTTCTCAACCTGGGAAGGAGTTTGGAATTTCACCTGAGGAGAGCGGAGGCCACTGATTGGTTTAAGAAGAGGCTCATATTCTAGACCAGGGCCAAGTGTGGAGAGAGGAGTGGAGAGGAGCAGGAATAGAAGCAGGAAGGCTAGGCAGGTCGAATGGGTATGACTTTATTAACAGCGGGGCTGGCAAGGGGGTGTGTTGGGTTAAGCAGAGCCAAGCCTGGGTAGGTATGTAGCCAGGGAGTGTGGAGAGATCCTGCCAGGAGACCTGGCTCTGGGACATGACCCCCCCCCACGCCCCACGCCCCCCAGGACTACTCTAGGCAGGGTCCTCCCCACATTTGTCTGAGCCTGAACCCCTGAGCCCCGACTCAGAGGTGGGAACTCCCGGGGACGTATAGACAGTCACAGGGAGGAGAGGTCTGGGAGGACAGATGGGGTGCTCCTTTTTCAAGTCTGTTAAGACGTAAACTGATAGAGTTGGATGGCTTTGGGGACTGAAAATTGAGAAAGAACTTTCCCCGGATTCTAGACACAGAGCAGGTAAGAGCTGGCCCAGAGCAGCCACGAACAGCGGTGCAGGCTCAGCACCCAGCCAGGTAGCTATGGTGGGTGGCCCTGGGTGCCATGCATGTCTGTCAACCATCAAGATGTCTTGGCCTGAGTGATGGGGACTATTTTTTTTTCTTCATGGGGCCTGGTGAGGTAGGCAGAGGTACTCATTATGCCCAATGAGATGCTTTCTTTCCAAAAAGGTGTGCGATATGAACGTCCTCTAGCAATCATTATTTTTTAAGTTAATTGAACATTGACTATGCGCTGGCTCTGGTGCGGGATTTCCCATACTAGCTCAGTGAGAAGTAGGCATCATTATGCCCATTTTCACTGATGGGAAAGTTGAGGTTGGTTCAGAGAGAGTAAATCATAGGTGCAAGGTCACACGGCTGATACATGGAAGAGTCAGGAACTGTGGAAGCATGACAGGTAAGTGCAGCCATCGCTGAGACACGCCTTCAGGATTGGGGGGTGGCTGGGGTGGGGGCTGGAATATTGTGCGGCTCTGCAGTTGTTCGGTGACGTGAGCAGGCGTAAGGGTTCCTGGGAGAGGCAGGCCCCCCGAGCAGTTAGGTGCTGTCTGTGGGCAACGTCCGGCTCTCCGAATCTTCTCCTGCCCCTCCCTTCACCGGGCGTTGGCTGGAAGGCGGGTCTATCAGCGCGGATAGTCTGTTCCTGATTTCCACCCATCCTCCCATCATTGTCAGTGCTGCTCAGGTGAATCCACGTAACCCTTTTCAAGGCGCTGAAGGCAACGCTGCCTGACAGAAAGCCGGGAGCAGAGAGGAGAGGTCCCCTACCCTGGCCCGCGCTCTAACCGCGTCCCATGCAGTCAGTGGCAAGGTGAGCGGGAGGAGCCATCGAGTCTGGAGACACTAGGCGTTAACAGCGTAGATACGGCGTTAAGCCACTGTGGGCTCTACCTGGAGTCCCTGGGTCGTGGGGACTGCAGGCAGGTAAATGTTGACACAAGAAAAAAGCTGAGAGAAATGGGGGGAAAGTATTGCTTATGATTTCATGGCACATCTGACACCATCTCCAAAAAATTGGCACTTAGCATCCTTTTCTTTCTTTCTTTTTTTCCCTTTTTTTTCTTCATCCTCACCTGAGGATATTTTTCCATTGATTTTTCAGAGAGAGAGTGGAAGGGAGAGGGTGAGACAGAGGTAGAGAAACATCGATGTGAGAGAGACACATCGATTAGTTGCCTCCTGCACCCACCCTGTCCCAGGCCAGGGATCAAGCCTGCAACCGAGGTATGTGCCCTTAACTGGAATTGAACCTGGGACCCTTCAGTCCACAGGCCGATGCTCTATCCACTGAGCCAAACCGCCTAGGGCACCTAGCATCCTTTGTGATGATGCATTGTCCAAACAGACTGCTTTGCCCTGGGGGTGGCCAGGAATGGAGAGGACCCCCTCTGATGTCACAGTGAGTTTTAGGGGTGAAATGGGAGCATCTGGCCTTGATTCTGTGCTGGGCCCTGTGGTTATTTCATTCACCCCTCCTGGCCACCTTCTGGGAAGCCCGATAGGACCCATATTTTACTGAGCTGAACACTGAGGCTCACAGGTTCAGTGTGATGTTCAGCAGGGAGTTGGGGACTCACTTATTTCTGATTCATGTCAAGGGGTGTCTTTTCCACGTGGCTGCGGGAGCCTCACACAGAAGGTTTGGGCGTGGAGCCCCCTTTAGAAAATGTATGAAAATGTGTTGGTCAGCAAGTTGCCATCAAGTTTAGATGAATCCTGTTATTCATAAAAGTGGTGCCTACTTTCTAACTCCAGTCCACGAGCTACTTCCAAAATGTCCCGGTTGGAAGTTGAACCTACCACCACTGAGATTTTGGTCCACAGGTGGCACTTATTCTGGGGAAAAAAGGAAACACACAGGAAAACTCGACCTGCCCCCAAGGAGAACGGGGCAGGTGCTGGCTTGCCATGCAAGGGAGGCGGGTTTAGTGCCTTGGGAATTAGCTCCAAGTTGCCACCCAAACGCTGGGGGTGGGCACAGGGGCCCAAGCCAGGTGTCCACTCCCTCAGGCTGAGAGGCGACATGATGGATGAGACAGGCTGGCGTGGCCATCCCTCCAGGCTGCCCTGGCCTTTCTCAAATGACCCCACCTCGCAGTTCTCCCTAATTCAGTGACTCTCAAGCTGCAGCCCATAGACGTAGTCTTGGAAAGCCATTAAGTCCCAAACAAGCTTAGAAAGATCATATCTTATTTTAAGAATATCAAAAAGAATTCTTTACCAGACATCTAAACACATCTCTGTTGCAATAACAACTTGCTTCATTGTCGAATAAGCCTTCCATTTTGCCTCAATGCACAGTGGGGTCCGAGATAAATTCTCCATAATCTATGAATTATTTTTTTCCTTTAAAATGAGTCCATGCACAGTTGGAGTTTGAGAAACCAAACCCTCACGTAAGATTATACTCCCAAGCCCCAGAGATCAGAAATGGTGAGCAAATTACAGGGAGAGGCCCCTGGAGCCCAGTCCAGGCCTGCAGGCTGGGGGACCACGGGGACGGGAGAAAATTGTTTGCCTCCGCTCTCCCATCTGGAAGATGGAGGTCACGACTCCTCGTCTCGCTGCCTTGCAAATGCAGCTGTGAAAATCTCGCGAGGATGCCTGCACAAGGAGGTGGAGGCAGTACATAAGCCAGAGGTGTTCGGGATTCACACGCTTTTCCGATCCGCTGTGAGCTGGGAAGGCACGGCGTGTCAGTGCTCGGGCATTCAGAGCACAGCCTCCCTGGGTTCGAATCCTGCCTCTGCCACTGACTGTTTGCGTGAGCATCATGCTCCCCCTGTGAGGCGGGGATAATACGCACAGTATGCGCCCCTATAGGGCTGCTGTCAGAATTCAAGGAGACAAGGCAGGGGAAGCACTTCGGATAGAACCCAGGCAAAAGCACACGCCGGAGGGGAGGCTGTTCTTGCTGTAACCAGTGACTGTGCCCTGGTCTGGGCTGAGTGACGGGGCTGGGGAAAGTCACGTGAGCCTCCATGTCCTCATCTTTACAGCTGGGGCCTAGCACGTCCTCCAGAGAGTGGGGCGAGAAAGAAAGAACCGCACTCCTCCAAAGTCGGCGCCCATGAAATACCACAGCGCCCCTGTTTCCCTGCCCCTCTCGTCAAATCCTTCTGGACCTGTACAGTGGGGCCTTGACTTACAAGTGTCCCGACTAACGAGGTTTTTGAGATACCAGCTGTCTCTCGGCCGATTTTTTGCATTGAGTTGATAGAGTAATTTGAGTTAACGAGCTCCTTAATGAGCTCGGTCTCAGAACAAATTAAACTCGTAAGTCAAGGCCCCACTGTATTTCCTCGCTTGTTAAAGGCGTGGAAAAACACCTGCCCCGCTAGGTGGTGGCGTGATGGGATGAGGTAATCTAGCCAGGGCCCCGAGCACCTGGGGATGGCCGTAGGGGCTGGGGCCGTGGTCAGCGAACTGCGGCTAGCGAGCCACATGCGGCTCTTTGGCCCCTTGAGTGTGGCTCTTCCACAAAATACCACGTGCGGGCGCTCACATACAGTGCGATTGAAACTTCATGGCCCATGCGCAGAAGTCGGTTTTCGGCCTGGGCGAGTCTATTTTGAAGAAGTACTGTTGATATTGGGCCCTGTTGACTAAAGAGTTTGCCAACCACCCTAGCCACTAGGGTATGTCCATCCATCCTTCCTCCCGGCTCTCCAAGAGGGTCCAGTGAACCGCTGGGCGGAAGCAAACACAGCTTGGCCAGTCCGCCCACAGAGAACAGGAATTTCAGGGAGGCCAGCCTTTCTGACTCCTAGGAGAGGGCCTGGCTTAGGGGAGAGGTTGGGGTGGTGGTGGCCAGAGTGGGTCACCCTCTGGGCCAAGGAATTTAATTCTCTGGAGGGTGCGCCAGATGAAAACAGCTGGGCTGACCTGGGGCAGACCTGCTGGGTTGGGAGAGCTGGTGGGGGCAGCGGCCGGGGGTCATCTGTCTTTAGTCGCAGGAGACAATGACCTCCGGGCCTCCTGAGCAGTGGGACTGGGGACAGGGAGGGACGTCCCTTGCCCCTTCTGCTTTCTCTCACGCGGCTTCTAAGGAAATTCCACGGCATTGTATTTACAAGGCATCCCCGACTGTCAGCTTCCTTGAACACAATGTATTTAATAAAAAGCCATTAAGCCTTGTAAAGCTGTCAGAAATCTGAATGACACTTGTAATAAAATCTTGTCGGTGACCTGTTCCGGTTAATCAGGGCCCGTGACATCATCACCCACGGATCCGTCTGATACCCGGGGTGCGAGGTATATTTAGACAGCTTTATGATCCACGCGGATTTGAGTTATTAAAATTGTACAGTTTTGCAAGGAATTGGGGATTTAATAAAGCAGCGGAGAAACTACAAAAGGAGCAATAACCTTCCACAAAGCCGATCCCCTTGCAGGCGAGGGGCGTGTGCTCGGGCGAGTCCCGGGGCAGCTCTGATGCCAGGCGCTCACTCGGGCGATTTTATGTCTCTGTAATGTGTATGTCTGGCATCTGCAAAGCTAGCAAATATATTGCATCGTGCCCAATGACTTCAAGGTGGTGAATTACGCCTGCATGTAAAGATTTACGGGTTTATTCAGATTACTACGAGAAGATATTACCACCAATTGCTCATTGGCTCTAACGAGCCTCTTTGGAGCAAATATAACCACGAGATTGTAAATATCCTTGGCCCTGCTCACCACCTGGTTAGTTTCCGGGGCTCCAGTCTTTTTAAGGCGTAACGTTACTTAATCTTGAACTACAAAAGCCAGGCCTCATGTAACAATCAGGATGAGACAGACGGACAGACACGGACAAGGGATATCCATTTGCTCAATAATCTATAAATTTAGACTAATGGGGCAGATATCAAAAAAATGTGGTGGGCGCAGGTAAATCAATCACACCTGGCCTCCTGGCATAAGCTGGCACAGCGTTCCCGAGATTTCAGTCAAATTATTCCATTTGTTTCTGAAGATATTTTAATCCCACATGACCTCAAACTTCCCGTGAACCAGGGCCTGGACCCAAGGCCGCCCACGGCCTTTGCAATAAATCCGTTGTCTCCCTTCTCGGCCCTCAACCCAGGCCCATAGATCACCTCTCCCTGCATCTTGCTTCAATTACTCAATTAACTGCAGTAAAGTTCTTGTAGGTTTTGCAGATGTTGCTTTATTATCAAGGCCTCAGACGAACAGGAGAGTTCAGGAGCCGAGGTTATAGGAAGGTTGATGGGGGAAGGGCCAGGATGGGGCACAGAGGATATTCCCAGCAACCTTTAGGATTGAAGCCCACGAGAGGGGCATGGCTCCCCCCATGCCCCTCCCCGGTGCTGTTCAATGCCCTTCGCCTCTCGGGGAATTTGTGATGTTATCTCACTGAGAAACTGCTTGAGAGAAGTAGGTATTCCACCTTCCGATGAGATAATGCTGTGATTAACAGATGCTTAATTGGGCCATTTATCACCAACAGACCTGCCTCCAAGTCAGTGGGCCAAGTAAATTATTGCCCACCCTGCAGGTGTTGGACTGGCAGATCTATTACTCTTCACGGAACGGTCTTCAGAAGATTTTATATGAAAAGATGATTTATTTCCCAAAGGAATTCAATTGTGCTCTTATTTATCCAGAATGTAGCAGGGGTCCACCCGGCCCCTCCGTGCACAAAGGGGAATTGTTGAAAGCCAGAACCGCAGAGAGGGTCAGAGCCAGAAGGACACAGAAACCAGCGAGCGGATGCGGCCACTTTACAGATGGCAGCGCCGAGGCTGGAGCACACCGTGCCAAATCATGCAGACATTTTCCCAGTCGGCAAAGGTATTTCCCTCCTTTTTTTAAAAAAAAGATTGTGGTTTTCCAGACCAGTGATGGCAAACCTATGACATGCGTGTCAGAGGTGACACGCGAACTCATTTTTTTGGTTGATTTTTCTTTGTTAGATGGCATTTAAATATATAAAATAAATATCAAAAATATAAATCTTTGTTTTACTATGGTAAATATCAAAAAAAAATTTCTATATGTGACATGGCACCAGAGTTAAGTTAGGGTTTTTCAAAATGCTGACACACCGAGCTCAAAAGGTTCGCCATCACTGGTCCAGATGATGTAATAGGATGCGTAAAAATTCGGAACAAGGCATTGTTGTGCTTTAAAGTAGGGTTTCTCACCCTTTGCCAACATTGTTGACATGTTGGGCTGGATCATTTTGCTCTGGGGCTTGCCCTGTGCATTGTGGGAAGGTTAGCAGCATCCGGGCCTCCACCTATTCGGTGCCAGTGGCACCCCGGCTCGCCCCCAGCCCCCGAATTCAGGCAACCCAAACTGTCTCCAGACATTGCACATGTCCCCTGGGAGGCAAAATTGTCCCCGGTTGAGAACCACTGCTTTAAAGTATTGTCATCATCGTCCTGAGATTAATAATATAAATTACAGCAGCTGACTTTTATTGAGTGCAAGAAATGGCTAGATACTTTATATACATTCTCTCATTTAATCCTCACAATAACTCGATTATGTGGATATTTGTTATTACTTCGTTTTATAGGCGAGAAAGTCTAGGCTGAGGGAGGTTAAGGTTTGCCCAAGTTCACGAAGCTAGTGAGTGCCAGGGGTGGGCTGCAAACCCGGGGCTGCTACCCATACCACCAAAGGAAGGGGGAGACGGGTGGATCTGGATCTGTTATGAGGTGCCAGAACTGTACAACGGCATTCCCATTGTCCCTAGTAATGAACTTGCGTTAAGAGTCTGTAGGGATAAAAGGGAAAACACAAGCTCCGTGTGGCTGGTCCATGGGATGTACTGGTTTCTCTGTAGGTCATGGAGTCGCGTCTGCCTGGCGTCCAGCGTAAGCACAGGGCAGGTCCCCGTTGTGGATGAAAGCACTCGGGATGGTGAGTACACAACAGAATTAGGGACAACTCAACATTTCACTGAGCAAATATGTCTTCCAAAGATGCTTAGCCCAGCCTTCTTCACGGGCCGATGGCTACCCCAGCCCTGGGAGCTGTCGGATACCTGGGCTCGGAGAATCCCAGGTGAGAAATGACAGAGGCCGTGGCTCTGAAGGTAGAGTAGATTTCGTGCCAGGAAATAAATTCACTGTAAGACAGTGACTCGAGGCAAGACACCGCCATGTGGGGGATTAGTGACATAGGGTCACAAGTGCCTCCCGGAAGCTCTGGGCAAGGGGTTTGGGGGCGAATAAAAGAACGTCTTTACATGAGCGTAATTAAAGCCCACCTCTCCATCCCTGGGTATTTTAATATCAGAATCGCCCCACTGTAGCAACTGCTCCAAATTTTATGGCCGAATTTTTGGATTAATTTCATTTTAGCACGTCTATTCCCCCTTCATCGTGGTTTCTTCATCTATTCATTTTATTCTGTTGTGAACAGTATATATATATGTAAATACTCTATATGTAAGAGTAATTCATGCCAAATCCTCCTTAAAGAGGCAGGTATAAATAAGAAACCTGTGGCAATATAACAGCTTGAATGGCCAGGTTTCTCTATGGAGTATAGAGGATTGGTAATCACTATGGAATTTCCTCTTTTTTGAAAAAGAAAAACCACTTTACCGACCTTCACACCAGCATCTCCAAAGGCCGCGGGCGCTGTTTGTGTGCTGCTGTCAGAGCGAGCAGAAGCCACGCGGAGACACCCCGGGCCAGATGCTCACCCCTGGGCAGGCGGGCCGCGAGGCCATTTACTTACTTACGTCCACCTGTTTTGTGTTTTTCATTCCAACAAGACTCCCTGTCTGTCAGGCGAGGCTGTTCGGAAAAATGCGGCCAACTCTGAAGCACGTTTCCAAACTCAGGCTCTGTCTTCTGTTCTCATCTAATCATTGACTGTAATTTTCTATCCAAGAAATAAGCGAAGAAGATGTGCAGGGAAAGTGGGTTCTGGATTGAAGGGAGGCCGTGGGCAACAGTGAGTACAAATGAGAGAGAGAGAGAGCGAGAGAGCGAGAGAGAGAGAATCTTATTTAAGACCATGGTTTCTGCCCGGGGGAACATATTCCTCATCCCATGGAGAAGGGTGCTGGTGTGTGTGCCATGGTAACACGGGGAGAGCGTCCCTACCTTACCCATGACTACCCTGAGAACCTCATAAGGTATTCAGTCCCCAAGGAAGCCGAAGATAGTTCAAGCTAAGTCACAGTGGTTCTCAACCTGTGGGTCGCGACCCCTTTGGCGGTTGAATGACCCTTTCACAGGGGTCGCCTAAGACTATCTTGCATATCAGATATTTACATTACGATTCATCACAGTAGCAACATTACAGTTATGAAGTAGCAACGAAAATAATTTTATGGTTGGGTCACAACATGAGGAACTGTATTAAAGGGCCAGAAGGTTGAGAACCACTGAGCTAAGAGATATTAAAGACTTGTTCAAGGTTATTTGGTCAGCAAGTGACCAAGTTTGGATTTGAGCCTTAACCTGTCTGACCCCAAACGCAGCCTTTCTCCATGTTTTACCACTAGATGAAGCAATCCCGAACCTTCTGGGGGCCAGGCCCTGTCCCTGGTACCATGGACTTGGAGGAAAGGCATTCCCATGGGGTTGTATGGGAGGTGGGTGGGGATCCTCCTGGACAGCCCTTCCTTATAGCTGCCCCGAGGCCGGCAGGGTTTTCTCTGCCCTTTTCTTTTTTTCAATATATTTTTATTGATATCAGAGAGGAAGGAAGAGGGAGAGAGAGATAGAAACATCGATGAGAGAGAATTATTGATTGGCTATCTCCTGCACACCCCTTCCTGGGGACTGAGCCCACAACCCGGGCATGTGCCCTTGAGTGGAATCAAACCTGGGACCCTTGAGTCCACAGGTTTGAATTATTAATTTATAAAATCTCATTAATTTATATTATTAATCTCACTGACGCTCTACCCACTGAGCCAAATCAGCTAGGGTTGCCCTTTTTTTTCATCGGTGCTATTACCCTCATTTGTCTCTGCAACATGGGGTCTGGCCCTGGTCTCTGGCCTGGCAGCGGCTCGCGGCCCCTCACAGCCCCTCACTGCCCCACTCCAGGCCGCCTTCGCCTGTGTAAATGCCGCTGACGGGCTGTGGATTGCTCCAGGCCTCAGTTGTGATGGGTGTGGAGGGACCTGCTAAGTTGCTCCCGACAACTGTGCGACTTGTTCCATCTCCGGGCCCAGCCTGAAGCCGCCGGCTCATAACACACCTTCCCACCCACAGGGCGAGGAGAGAAAGGCAATCATGTCAGATCCTGAGAGGTGAAAACTGCCTGCTTGCTCCCCCTCCTCACTGCCTGCCCCCCTGCCTTTTCTGGCCTCCCCTGAGGTGACCATGGTTTCAGGTTTGGGAGGGCCACTCTGGGGCTCAGCTACCTGGGGGCGGGGGAAGAGGGGAGGAGGGGGGCGTGTAGGTGATGGTGACTCTTCCCAAAGGAGGCGAGTGTCTAAAACTGCCCCCTTGGGGAGAGGGCGGGTGTTTTATTTTAAGGGAATTTTGAGGGCTTGGGCTGTGGTTAAAATCCCGCTGAAACACAACCTGAGTTTATTGGGAGAAAAGCTGTAATGGGGGGCTGAGGCTCACGTGATTTGGGGGGGGTCTCCTCTGAGCAGACAGCAAGCAGACCCACTCCCTCCTTGCACATCCTGGGCTTCAGGGTAGACTTGATACCTGGGCCCCAGCAACGGTGGTGGTCACCCTCATTCATTCATTCACTCATTCATCACCAAATCCTTCCCCAGCGCCTGCTGTCCGAGCCCCGGGTACTGGGCTGGGCCAGGGCGGGCGCTGCCCCCGCGAGGTATCTGACTGTGGCTGCTGACATGAGCGTGAATCAGATATTCCCACAGATCAGTGTCTGCGGGGGAACTGAGACGAGGCCATGAAGGACGAGGAAAGGTGCCGTGGGATGAGGCGGGACCCCGTTTGGGTTGGGCAGCGAGGTGCCGGCCTCTCTGAGGAAGGGAGCCGAGTTCCCCGGGACTCGAGGGGTATGTGGTTAGGAGGAAGGAAGAACAGCGAGTGAGAAGGAGCAGGAACGGGACAGGATCTGCTTCATTTGAGGGTCGGGAGGGAGGCCGGAGTGAAGGCAAGGCTGGCTCCCCAAGGCGAAGCACATGGAACATTCTGGAACTTGAAGATGGCCAAGGCCAGCGGGAGGTGGCCTCCCCTCAGTGCTTCCCTCTGTGGCAGTCGCTCCACCCCAGACGCTTGGGCTCACTCCCTCCCCACCAATCCTGCTCTTGACATGATCTCAGGACATTGGCTTAAATTTTAAAAAAGAGAAAAAAGTGAAGGCTCCTACTCTGTAGCTGTGAGGGCAGGGTGAGCAGGGTGTGGCCGGCCTGTGTCCCCGGTGCTCACAGAGCCCTTCAACTGCCCCCACAGAACCGTCTGCAAGACCCAGAGACCAGGGCCCGAGAGGGGACACTGGGAATTCAGACACCACCACCTGGCCGCCCCGGGGAGGTGTGTGTGTGTGTGTGTGTAGGGGCGGGGGGGTCTTCCCGAAGGACGAGGGTTTCTGCAGGTGAACCTGGCAGAAGGCAGAGGGAACCCCCCGGAGGCAAGTCCCTGTCCTTCTCCAGGGAGCTCTGCTTCTCAGGCCGGAAGGGAGTCAGAGCAGGAGGAGCCTCCTGAGGACCAGGCTCCTTAGCGGAGCCCTCGCTCCTGGGCCAGGAGGCGGCTCCCCTCTGGCTGCTATTTCCCTCCCGCTGGGGAGCAGCCTGCGATTTCACGGAAGCGAGAAGAGGGAGAGAGAGAGAAACATCAATGATGAGAATCACTGATCTGCTGCCTCCTACATGCTCCCCACTGGGGATCGAGCCCACAACTTGGGCCTGTGCCCTGACCGGGAATAGAACCGTGACCGCCTGGTTCCTAGGTCGATGCTCAACCCCTGAGCCACGCCGGCCAGGGTAGAGCAGATGGGCAAGCAGATCACTCTGTCTGTGCCTCAGTTATCATGTTATAAGCCCATCAATCCCCACTTTGCCCTGTGGGACCAAAAACGGGAACCCCCGGGTTACACCAGCAGCTCAGTGGATTGAGCTGCAGCTAGGCACAGGCACGGAGCTCCATTGACAGCTGACAATCCCGCATGCAGATTCCCCAGGGTCCTGCCTGTCCTGACGGGGGACTGAGGCTAGGAGGTTAATCCCTGGCCTTTCACGCAGCTCCTAGAGGACTTTGACCTCTCAGGCTCTGTGCTGGCCGAGGATGTATCTCCTAGTATTTCCCTTGTGCCGTGAGCAGCCACTGAAGCAGAGTGTGTCCTCCAGGTCCTCGAGCCCCATTTCACGGGTGGGAAAACCATCCCTGGAGGGCAGGGGGGTGGAAGGGGAGTGGGTTTGGGAATGAACCCAGCCCCAGAGGGAGCTGGCGGCGGACGAATCCTCGGTGGCGGGCGCAGGCAGCGCTTCCACTCGGCTGCCTCAGCCTTACTTCTGCAAGCCCAGCTGATAATTGCTCATTATGTGCTTAATCTGGGCACAGCCGGGCCTGGCAGCGGAATTAGATCACATCAAAGCGAGCACTTCAAAGGGGCAGAAAGCTGGCCTCCGGGTAATTAGCAGAGGGCCTTTCTCTCCTGCCTGGGACAGTTGGAGGGGTTTCGGGCAAGGTCCAAATGGTACCAAGTGAAGCTCAGAGTTGTCAACTATGCTGAACTTGGACAGGCAAGGCCCATGACTCCGTGTGTGTGTGTGTGATAAACTGTTCAGGCCCTCTACTGCCTGCCTGGCCCAGATGCCCTGGTCAACTGATGTCCCCAGGTTCCCTGGAACCCTGTGTACCCTCTCTTTAGACTGCCATGTTCTTCTGGCAGGAGGTGGAAGAAACACACACACACGTTCATCACCATCGGGACCCAGAAATCAAAGCTGAAAGAAGGTGACACAATCTTGCTTGTGCATAAAGATGCTGGGACCTATGTCACCATGACTCAGTTTCCCTAGTTGCCTATATAGAGGTCCCTTAGGTGTCAGCCCTGGCTTGGAAAGTATTGGTTTCACCCATCGAAGTGGAAATGAGGGGTGGGGGGGGTGTGTGGCAACAGACCTGAGAAAATCAAAGGACCAGCTTGGTTGCTTAGTGAGACCCGCTTCTCCCTCGCCCGCTGGAGGGGACAGGCAAGGTGATGTTATGTCTCGAATCCCATTTGCAGGCGCCTCTCACCCAGCCAGGTATCCCACCAGCATGGCGTGGATGTGCAGAAAGTGCTAAGAGACGTTATAATGGAGTCTGGTGCCACTTCTCGATGGCCTGTGGGGCACTCAGGCTAACAGGCCTGAACGGGGTTGATATATGAGAAGAAACGGTGCTGAACTGGACAGCGGGGGACAGAAACCCTTTGCGCCTCTGGCCAGGCGAGCGTGGATTCAAGGACTGCTTGGTGCAGGTGAAAGCACATAGTTCCTCATTCCTGCTGTAATAAAAGTAACAAAGTTTCACTGGCTTGAGAGTTTGGAAAAGGATTAATCTTACCCATCTCTTAACCATATTTAAGTAACGGGTATCTTAAGTAATGAGGTTACTAAAGTGGCAGACCCCCCCCCCCCCCCCCCTCATTGGTTGACCATCGACCTACAAACCAGGAGGTCACGGTTCAATTCCCAATCAGGGCACATGCCCAGGTTGTAGGTTTGATCCCAGTAGGGGGCATGCAGGAGGCAGCTGATCAATGATTCTCGCTCATCATTGATGTTTCTATCTCTCCCTCCCTCTCCCTCCTCTCTCTGAAATCCATAAAAACATATTTAAAAAAAATATAAAGTGGCAGAACTCTGAGCCAGATAAGGAAGGCGTGCTCAGATATTGAACAAAATCCATCAGACAGGGGAGGAGGGGATCACGGTAAACAGGGCATTGTTTTCAATGGAAATAAACCATCTCCCGTTGATCCTTGAACAACCCGGGCTTGAACTGAGTTTGAACTGCACGAGTCCACTTATATGCGGATGTTTTTCAACTGACCCATGCAGTTCAATTGGCCACAGTTCAAGAGTCAAATGAAAATTGAAAGCCACGTATGTGGGGGCCTGATAAGTTATAAGAGAAATTTTTACTCTGCAATTGGCCGGCACCCTAACCCCGTTATACTAGTAGTTGCTGATAATGCAGACTTTGGTCTAATATTGTCTTTATAATTTCTGGGCATGGAACTTTCTTGTATCAGTGATATTGCCAATAATTGGAAATCAATGATTTAGTCTCTACCACTTCAAGAGTTGGTAGAGAGTGGGCATTAATACACCCAGAAAAGGGATTCTTGCGCCCAGGAACAAACCCAGACACTGTTGCTTCTAAAATGATTTAATTCAAGGCTAACTCTAATGTCCTTTTAGGAAGCTCTGCCCCTGGTTTCAGGCTCTCTGTCCTACAGTTGTCCCTGTCCTCACATGCCCTGTCCACCTTTCATGATTCGAGAGCCCGTGCTGAAGACATGGGCCTCTAAAATGACCTCACAGTGTACCCACCGCCTTCTGATCCTCAGGTGTGAATATACCACATACCTGCTCAGTGATCCCTCGGTCTGTACGTTAACTCTATCGGAAACCACAAAGGGCACTTCTGGGGATGGAGTGGCCTCATGGACCAAGGAGACATTAGACCAGGGTTTGAGCCTGTCACTGACCAGCTGGCTGAACTTGGGCAGCTCAGGCTCAATTTCATTGTCTCCAGAATGGGTGTGGGGTAGAATATGTGGCTGAGTTTGGTATGAAGCCATCTGGTCTGAGGATGTTCCCATGACCCTTTGCCTCCCCCACATATGGACACTGAGGTGTTTGTCTACATGCCTTTCTCCCTCTTCAGCTCAGCTCCTAAGGACAAGATCTTCTGTGTCTTGAAGCAAAGTGTCTGGCACACAATAGGTGCTCAATAAATGCTTAGCAAACAAAGGAGTATCTACTTGGCCTACCTTGAAGAGTGGAAGCATACACGGATTAATGGGTACAATCAGGACTGACTAAATAATCTGGGCCCCGTGGAAAATAAAAATAAATGCTTGTTCAAAAATTATCAAGAATTTGAAGACAGAAACAACAGAGCACAGAGACAAGTGCAGGGCCCTTCTGAGCACGGGCCCTGTGCACCGGCATGCCTCACGTGCTCATAAAACTGCCCTGACACCGTGAACTTTCTCATGAGTGGTGCGTATCAGTGTGCTCGGGCTGCCACAGCAGAGTCCCAGGACTGTGCTCCTTAAACAACGAAATGGATGTCCTCACAGTTCTGGAGGTCGGAGGCCCAAGCTCACCTGTCTTCTGAGGCCTCTCTCGTTGGCTTGCAGATGGCCATCTTCTCCCCGTGTCTTCACATCCTCTTCCCTCCGTGTCTGTGTCCTCCCCTAACAAGGACACCAGTGAGAACGGATTAGGGCTGGTTTTAATGACTTCCTTTTAACTTGATGACCTCTTCAAAGACCCTGTCTATAAGGAGGACCATTTTCTAAAGGACTTGGGGTTAGGACTTCAATATATGGATTTTGGGGAGACACAATTCAGTCCATAATAAGCACCATCCAATATCGATGCTGTGAAGGTCATCATTTTGAGCTTGGCTTCAACCACATGTACTGCAGCCCTACCCTGTAAAGATTTGTGTGACACCCAGTTTTTGCTGATTACAAAGAAAAGGCTAAAGAAGGAGAGCCCGCCATGTGTCCTGCCATCCAGGGGTTAATGCTTTGAGGTACATTCTTTCTGCCTGTTTTCAACATGTGCACATCTTGATGGTACCAACTGAGATGGTACCATTTGGCACCTTCCTTTTTTTAGTTAATCACTTCTCCCTCTCCCACCCCACTGAATCCGTGGAATCAGCTTTTGGCATTTTCACGGCGGCATATGAGCTTCCAAATGCATCCTCAGTTCTCAGATGCAGACGTCACATCCCAAGATAGGCTGGTCCCTCTTCAGCCTGGGTGACCCCTCACAGGAGGCCGCCCCTGAAGACACCTCGGGGTGCACAGAGCACAGGACGACGAGCCCACCCGACTCGGCCAGCCAGGGCATTTCCTGACGCGTGATTGGGTCGGAACGCGGAGCAGAAGGGAGGGTGTGAAGAATAGGATCGTGGCTTCAAGGGGAGGGGGGGTCTCCATCTGTCCTCCGTGGTTTCAGAGCTAATTATTGTGGATGTGATGGCTCAGCATTCATTCCTCATATAGTTCCCTCAAGAAAGAACCATTTAGTCCACCAATTACTTTATCTCTTTTTAGGGACACTTTCCTTAATTGCGAAAGAATCTAAAAATACAATAGGCGGACTTGATGTGGGCAGTGTCTTGTTTAGAAAGTTAGGCTGGGAGAAAAACGCAATTAAATTGTCAAAATAGAATTGTTTCTCAGATTTAATTTCAAGTGGCTCATTCCCATTTACTTTTACTGGTTTTGGAGTTAAAAGCAAAGAAAGTTACCAGGACAACTGCGAGCTACGGGATGAAGACATTAGGCTCCGAGCTTGGGCTGCTGCTCTTAAATCACTTTGCTTTAAGTAACACAATCTGATGCTCAATTTCTGAGGTACCTGAAGCAAAGAATTAGCCAGTTTGGGGCACCGTGGGCCATTTTTATTAAAGAAATACACTCTGAACTAAATCCACCCCCCTCCAAACAGTTCCACTCCCCTAAAGGACCCAGCTCGCATCCTCTCAGGTGTGCAAGAGCAATGTGGACTGTTGCACATACAAATATTAGTGATGAGAACACCCAATCGCACCCAAAGAGCAAGGTGTGTGTGTGTGTGTTTGAATGTGTGTGAAACGTGGGTTTCTGTTGCGTTTGGGTGGCTCTTGGCTTCTTTATATGTAGAATTGAAGGCTCTTCAAAACAGAATGAGCCAGGTGAAAAGTGACACCTCCACACTGGGTGGTTATGGAAATGCCACTGATTCTGGAAACGTGGATGAACCACTGATTTGGAGCGTGGGCTGGGCTCCTGGGAGCTGGAGGTGGACGTAGCGTGGTTTCTCTCCTCAAGGAGCTCAGGCCCATCAGGGAGGCAGATCATTTTGATGGCATGTCCTCAGCACGGAGACAGAGGTAGCCAGGAATAGCCAAGAAGCCACTAAAGAGGGAGGAACCCCCCGGGTGGCTGCACAGATCTGCTAGGCCTGTGGTCGGCAAACTGCGGCTCGCGAGCCACATGCGTCTCTTTGGCCCCTTGAGTGTGGCTCTTCCTAAGCCTTAGGAGTACCCTAATTAAGTTAATAACAATGTACCTACCTATATAGTTTAAGTTTAAAAAATTTGGCTCTCAAAAGAAATTTCAATCATTGTACTGTTGACATTTGGCTCTGTTGACTAATGCGTTTGCTGACCACTGAGCTAGGCCGAGGCAGGGCGGCACAATGCAATTCAGCAAACATGCAGCTGTCTCCTGTGCTTGGGCACAATCCAGACAGAGGCTCAGCCCAGAGCCTGCGCTCTGAAAGCTGTGGCCAATGAAGGAGAGGAAATGAAAATTAAAAAGTGAGCACGGGGTGGTAGGTGCTCCAGAAACGTTTGGCAAAAAATGAATGAAATAAAATGTAAAATAGACGAATACTGAACGCTGCAAAGAACGTCAAGATGGTTAAGACATGGCCATGGTTCCTGTCCTTGGAGGATGAAGGGAGTGAGGACCGGTGGGGAGAGGGGCTGTATCCCTTTATCAAGCCATTTTTTTTATAGCATTTTCCTTTCAATTTAAAAAAAAATAACCCATGCTTAGCAGGACACAGGATCATGTAGTATTCCTGCCAAAAATGTTTTTTATAGCATTTTCCTTTCAATTTTAAAAAAAATAACGCATGCTTAGCAGGACACAGGATCACGTAGTATTCCTGCCAAAAAATGCATAACCTGAATCTAATCATAAAGAAACACCAGACAAACCCAAATTGAGGGACATTCTACAAAAAATAACTGGCATATAATCTTAAAATTGTTGAGGCCTAGAAAAAGGCTAAGGAACCTTTCCAGATTAAAGCAAACTACAAATGAATTTTCTGATTTTGGCAAGTATTCATTCACATATTTAGGGATAAGGAGGTTCAATGGTAGAGGGAGAGAGAGAGGAAGGGAGGGGATATCAGACGAGCAAATGGGGTCAATTGTAATCATTCAGGGAACCTGTGTCCAGGCTTTCTGGAAGTTTCCTGTACTGTTCTTGCAACTTTTCTGTAAGTTTAAATCAACAAATAAAAAGTAAAAAAAAACAACAACTATTTTTAGAAATTGCCTCTTACAGCTGTGTGACCTTGAGCAGGCAACCGAACCTCTCTGCGCCTCGATTCCTATCTTTAAAATGGGAACGTAATAGTGCCAACTCCACCAGATGATGGTGATGACTGAGAACATCACATGCGTTCAAGGCTTATCGCCGAGTGGCTAGCACGTCATCAGTGGTTAGCGATGATACTTGTGGCCTTCGCTATTATCACTGATATTTGCACAGGTAACAGATCACATTGCTCTTGCACACCTGAGGTCATGGGTGCTGGGCCCTTTACGTGAGTAGAACTGTTTGGACGGACACGCACACTACGCAGCAGGCATCCTTTACATCATTTACACGCGCACACAGCCTTCATAGGACAACTCTCCTGGTTCCCCGGGCCCGGGGCTGGGCCACCCTGGCCAGCACAGCTCGCATGCGTTTCCCTCTTGCTCCCCACACACCCGCTCCCCTTCGCACTTCATTACCTTTGATCCATCTGGTTATCGCGGCAAAGTTCTCCCCTCCCCTTCAACACCGTCTCCCTCCTCGCTGCCCACCCCAGCTCTCAGCAGCCCATAATCTTCTTATCACACTTCATCCGTCCGCTTCTGTCTCCGGGCCCTGTGCTTCCCCCGTTCACTCCAATTTTCTTTTTGAAGCTCCCTCCATCCCCCCCTTATTGTCTTCTCACTCACTCCATCATTGTAAGTCTGGCCTCTCTGAGCCTTTCTCTTCCACACCCTGGAAGGTGCAAGAATCTCTCTTCCAGCTCTTTCCCGGGCCCCGGGCTCAGCTGGCCCGATGAGTCACGCAGCTTTCCTGGCTGAAGTCCGGCTTGGATCCCACCTGAGCTGTGTAGAGTGTTAAAGGGCCAGCAGGCTACTCCTAATCAAAACAGCTTCCACTTGTGCCAACGTGCTCCCTGCATTATCTCACGTTGTGGCATGGCGGGTGCTACCGTTGTCCTCATTGTATAAGTGACAACACGGAGGCTGGAGAGGCCAAGGCACTTGGCCAAGGTTACAGCTAAGAGCAGTGAGCCAGGCCCTATTCTTGCTCATGTCCACCGTCTTACTTAATCCTCACCACACCTATCTGCATCATTTTACCTATTTTCACAGACTAGGAAACTGAGAAGCAGAAGTCAGATGACCTGCCCAAAGTCAATTAGCCAAGAAGGATCAGAGTGGAATTCAAAGCTAGCTTGGTCCAATGCAAAGCCCCAAGGAAGAAACAAATAGCTTGGACTTAAGGCGTCAGCCATGTTAGCCAGCCTACTGCGGCTCAGATCCCAGCATCCTTAGAAAGAGGCCACGGGGCAGGGCTGGGCAGCAGCGCGGCAGCCACCCTTGTTGGGATGGGTCCCTGTCGCAGTCTCCTCCCCAGCTCAGTCCACGCAGAGGTTACTTTCTTGGCACCTGCTGTGTGCCAAGGAGTGAGCAGGTCATATCAAAACAACGTGGTCTTTGCCCTCGGCCGACTGTGGGCTGCAGGAGGAGGTGACAGAGAAGTATGAGGACAAAGGAGCGTGTCATTGCTGCTGGGAGCCCAGAGGAGAGAGGAGCACATTCCAAGGCAAAGCTTCTGGGAACAGGTGGCAGGTGCCGGGGAGACCATGGCTTCTGGACGCCACAACTTGGAGGCTTCATGTCCAGAGAAGGGTGACATTGGGATGATGACCCACAATTTAAAGTCTTCCTTTTAACAGCTCTCCACTGATGCACTGTGGATGGGGCAGTGATTATGGGCTCTTACTAAGGGTAGACTAGTTTACTCAGGGTAAACTAGTGCCTCAGTTTCTGCATCTGTAAATTGGGGTCAATACTAGTCGTCCTCACATATAGGGCTTGGCACACAGTGACCAGTCCTTAAATCAAAGCGTTATCACCATCGTCATCCACCATTATTTCTGGAGCCAACATCCTGGTGGGAAGAGGAAGGCTAGTTGCTCAGGAAGAACCCCAGCCTCCTCTTCCTCCACCAAGCGTCTTGCACCCTCCACGGCACATTTCTGCCTCAGTTTCCTCTTCAGCTACCCTCTGGAATGGCAGGGTGGGTGTGTGTTCTCCATACAGGGCTCTGTGTGAGAGAGCAGAGCAAAGAGGAACGGCACACAGAGCGCCAAAGACTGGCAGCTTCAAAGCCAAGAGGAATCTGGCTTTAGGAGAATTGTATCATCTTCAGTGAATCAGAGCTCAGCTCTGTCACTTAGTAACTGGTGACTTCAGATGCCTTATCATTTCCAGCAGCCTCAGTGTCCTCTTAGCTCAGAGGCATTGAGGAGCGCACATGGGATCTGCATGTCCATTTGGGACAAGGTGCATTGCACGCGGAAAGCCCTTAGTGGGGTAGCTGCTGTCTGCTCCCTCCTCCCTGAAACAAGAACCGCATTTCTTGTCTCTGCCTCTCGCTGGCTTTTCAGAACCTACTTGGTAAATCTGCACATTGGGATGTTAAGGATATTTCTTGGTAGAAACATCACAAAAACACCTGATCTCATCTACCAGAGGGCTAGGGGCCGGGGTGGGGTAGACAGTGGGGCCGCCTAACTTGGCTGGAGTTGTACAATATGAAGTTCCAGGGCATGGCTGTTAATTATACAGTGGGGCCTTGACTTACGAGTGTCCCGACTAACGAGTTTTTCGAGGTACGAGCCATCTCTCGGCCAATTTTTTGCTTTGAGTTGCGAGCTAAAATTCGGGTTACGAGCCAGCTTCAGATACCCCACCGCTAGTTGGCGCAGCGAATGTCACAGTGAATGCCACAACATCAGCCCAGCATCATGTGTCTCACTCGTTCACTTTGATTTGACATACGAGTAATTTGAGTTACGAGCTCCGTCACGGAACAAATTAAACTTGTAAGTCAAGGCGCCACTGTACACTTAAATGGCACTCACAATAGACTATAATAACTCTATGGGGCAGATACAGTTTCTAGGAAATGTGTCCTTTTTTTCTGGGAGAAACAAATATATAGCAAACCTCATTTTTGAGCCCCACCCATTTGGAATTTGCTAGCTACCTGGGGTGGGGGGGGGGGCAAGAGAGGGGAGGGCTTCTGTGAAGCTTAGATGACATCATGAACGCGACATGCTAAACACATAGTAGGTTCCTAAGAAATAGCTGTTTCCCACCCCTTTTCCTTTTGTCTATAGAAAATGGGTTTTCTATACCCATATACCGTATAATTAGAATGATAGGCACTTTTCAACGTGGGTAAGGCGTACATTTCAATCACTTTGGAAACACCCATTCAGGCACAATTGCTGGGCTAATTATAAATCCCTCTTCTTCATTCATTAAGCCAGAGTCCCCGAGGGCCCCCACAAAGGTGTGCTCTGTTGGACTAATTCAAGGCCCTCTGTGTTTGGCAGACCTCCTTTGTCATTCTGGTGTTGGGGGACAGGCCTAACAGGTGTCTTACAGCTCAGCTGGGTCATATCAGGTTCTTCCTGAAAATGCTTAAATTTCAGAAAACATGCTTGGGCTCACACGAAAGCCAACTCCATGCGAGGCGAAGAGATGCTGTAAGGGGCATCTCGAAACATGAGCGAGCGGTCGGATAAAATGTATCTTTCTTTAACGTTGGTCCAACTTGGAGACGCTTGGCTGTTTACTGATTTTTAAAATGTTATCTCTTTGGACAAAGTGAGGGTTCCCCTTGGGATGGGCCCCTGAGGGTGAAAGCTCTCCACTGAGAGCTGGGCTGGTGGCTTGAGGTTTTACTCTGAGTTGCCTACTTTTAGAAGAAGTAATAACATCTTCGTGACACTGGATAGCAAATGTTTCAAATACCATTTCAACACCAAATGGTATGATCCATGAAAGAAAGGAATGGGTAAAATCAAAATGAAGAACTTCTGCTCTTCAAAAGAGAGTTAAGCAAAATTTCTAAAAAAAGCACAAAACAGCAACAACACCAAAGCCCCACAACACATTAGGAAGAATATTTGCAAATCCCACAACTAATAAAGGATTCGTATCCAACATCCATACAAGGAACTCTCAAACCTCAATAATGAGAAAACAAAGTACCCGTTTTTAAAGAAATGGGCAACATATTTTAATAAAAGCTTCACCAAAGAAGACAATTATTCAGCAAATAAGCTGATGAAAGACGCTCAAAATCATTAGTCATCGGGGAAATGCAAATTAAAACCACAATTTAGAAACTACAACACACTTATTAAAAAGGCCAAAATAAAAAAAATTAAAAAAAAAAAAAACACACCACCAACAACACTGAAAATGCCAAGTGTTGGCAGAGATATGGAGAATTTGATCTCATACGTCGCTAGGGGAATACAACATGATACAGGCACTTTGAAAAAACAGTTTAGCAATTTCTTATGAAATTAAACATACACTCCCCATATGACTCAACAATCCCACTCCTCGGTATTTACCCAAGTGACGGAGAAGCTTATGTGCACACAAAAACCTGTATGAGGATGTTCACAGGGGCTTTAGTCATCGTCACCAAAGCTGAAAGCCACGCAGGCATCCCTCGACCGTGGAGGGGGTCACCTGTGACCGATCCACACAATGGGCTGTGCATTAAAGGTGTGGCAGGTGACATCACTCATGATGGCACAGGAATATCACCATGTCTCAATGACGTGATAGCATGAGAGGGGCACTTCACCTCTGTGGTATTCTTCCCTCCACCCCATCGTTTCACTACGAGAAAACTATCAGGCAAACCCAAATGGAAAGCCATCCTCCAAAACACCAGATACTTCTCGAAACTGTCAAGGTAGTGAAAAACAAGAAAAGATTGAAAAAATGGCTACCTTTTTTGTGGAATAGAAAAAGGAGGCATTCATGCGGGGCAATGGTGGAATCCCGTTAAAGCCCAGAGTGTAGTTCATAGTCATACAGAGATCCTGGTTCCTTCCTTCAGACAGGGGTGGTGAAAATTATAACATAATTCACGAGCCATATAAAATTATCCACTTAAAAATCAGCCCGCTATGTTTGGGCAAACATTTAATTAACTCACCCCTAATGCTTGGCAGGGCCTTATACGGCCCTCGGGCCGAACATTCCCCGCCCCTGCTTTAGACGGATGTGCGTGGTAATGTATGATGGTCACATTAGTGAAAACTGACACCTCGTGAAGGGTACGTGGGAACTCTACACTCTTTGCAACTTTTCTGTAAATCTAAATTATTCCAAACAAAAAAAAAATATTAAAAACCAAGTATGTCAGGCAACATAGCAAGCACTCAATAAATGATGACGATTGCTACTCTTGGGAGGAAAAAGCATTGGTAGAAAACGCAAATTACAGAACTTCTACCTCACGTTGCATTAGGGTTCGTGCGGTCAATTGCTCTTACAAATGTCATTTCACATATCAGTCTCCACAGATTAGAGCTGGGAGGGAAGGAAGTATATCTGGCCACCCCTCCTCGGTTCCAGATGAAGAAATAGAAGTGGGAGAAAAAGAAGCAAGAAGAGGAAAAATAATGATCATTGAAATAACAGGAAGACTGTTTTAAAAAGTAGTAATAAACAATAATAAATGACACCCACTGTGACTCGGGCACTGTTCCCGGCGCTTGTGCCCATTAGCTCACTTATAACAACCCTGCAGGATACATTCTATAAGAGTCTCTATTTTCCGAGGAGGAAGCTGAGGGACAGAGAGGCTCAGCACCTCTCTCAGGGTCACACAGCTTGCAAGGCTGAGCCTTGAACTCAGGAAAAGGAAAGGAACTTGGATTCATTCAGCATCTACCATGACACAGGCAAGATGCCAAATGTCTCCTAAACCTTACGTCATTTCATTCTTCACTAAATTCGATGAGATCAGCACCATTATCCAAAGTCACCCATGAGGAACTCAAGGTTTACATATTGCCCTGCCACCCAGTAGGCAGGTGGCAGACCTGGGATTTGAACTTGGGTCCATTGGACCCCAGCCCTGTGTGCTCTCTACCACCTATCCAAAGTCACCCATGAGGAACTCAAGGTTTACATAATTGCCCTGCCACCCAGCAGGCAGGTGGCAGACCTGGGATTTGAACTTGGATCAATTGGACCCCAGCCCTGTGTGCTCTCTACCATGCTCGCCTCCTCTCGGCACCGGTAGAACGGACCACCAAGAGCAGACTGGAGCCTCCACCTTTTCATTCACGATGTGCTCCACGTTCAGGAAGGCTTCGCTTCCCTAGTCAGACATTGTCTGGTATTTTCTCTTTTACAAGCAGAAAAGACCTCTTCTATTCATAATTCCTTAAGACTCGGAGAGCGGACCTAGGGCTTTTCAGATCCCCAGGACACAGGATGACAACTATGTCCATTTTACAAATTTCAAAAAATTCATCCAAGACCTAGCATGTATTAACGGAGTCAGTAGGATGTTAACATCTGACAATATTAGCTGAGGCTGATGTCTGACGCTCCGGCCAACCTCTGACTGTCCGCGGCCGCGAGGGTATGAAAAGTGTTACATGTATTTAGACATATTGGGAGGAGAAGTACAAAGCGATCATCTGTTTGCATCCCCCGCCCATATGTGGCCACAAATGGAACGCATTGAAAAGGTCACCAGGGGTCAGGAGATTTAGTGAACGGGGCACAATACAGCCTTGTGGTCCACTTTATTTCCTCCTATAAAATATAGGTTGAGATAAACGAAAAATCCCTCAGATTTGGTTTTATAGCTCAAATTCATAAATTCTCTGCATTCATTAGAAAGCGATGGGCTCTCTGCACCCACTTGAAAAGCTCGCATCCCCGGGGACAGATACAGAATATTAAAAAAAAATCCTGATCAAAGAAATATTGCTTCTCCCTGCCTTTCATTGAGCAGATGTGCAATGCGTCCCGAGAAAGAAATAGAAAAATTCCTGAGTGATTTATTTGATGAACCTAGTTTTAACCGAGGTTATTGCACGCCTGATATCATGACGGGGATTATTAGTTTCCAGTTGAAAATGACCAGAGAGTCCCGTTCACTTCATCAATATGGCCCATTTATAGGTTGTCAGGGAGGCGACGTCGGGCAGCCACGGCACTTTGTCTTAGAGTTATTTCTCTATTAGATGGCTGCTGTCTTTATCATGAAGACTTCTCGCTATTTAAGAAAACCCAGACCAGAAAGATATGTCTGCTCCCTCCCAGCGTTTAAGACATTAAAAGCAGATGCATCACTTAGAAAAATGAGTCTTTTATTCAAAAGCCCCGCTGCCACAGAAGAAGGCATTTGCCACAGAAAAAATGCAAACAAATACTATGCCCCTCTCCCCCCAAAACCTCACTTTTTCTAGGAAGAAAGTTGACTTTTGCTTTTGCTGAAAAGAACACTTTGTATAACCCAAGGGTTCCCAGATTTAGTAAAGCAACAAAATTACGTTTACAGTTAAGGTTGGGGGCAGGGAAGCTCTATACGGGATTGCCAAGTAATCTCATTAGTATCCCTCCACAAATGTATATATTGTCTCCGTAATTCTATGGAGAAAGGACATTTTCATGCACACACACACAATTTTAAACAACATAGACATTGAAAAAGAACGCAATCGCCCTATCCAGTGTTGTTCAGTGGTTAGAGCATCGTCCCAGGGGCCAAAGGGTCTCGGGTTTGATTCTCGGTCAAGGGCATGTACCTTGGTTGCAGACTCCATCCCTGACTGATGTGTCTCTCTCACACCAATGTTTCTCCCTCTCTCTCTCCCTCCCTCCCTCCCTCCCCCTCTCTCTCTCCCCCGGTTTCCTCCCCCCATTCTCTTTAAAAATCAATAGAAAAATATCCTCAGATGAAGATTTAAAAAAAAAAGAAAAGAAAAAGAACACAACCTCAGGTCAGTCTTTCTCGCTAGCAGAGAGGCCAAGGTGCTCGCTCCACAGACCAAAAGAGCTGTGGTTACTGCTCAGCCCTGGTCTGCAGATGGTCCTCAGAAACCAGTGGAAAATCCGGTAAAATCTGTGAGGAGCGACACGGATGAGGGGTGGAAACTGCTTGTTCTGAAAGTTTTTATAACTCCGTAACACTTGTCCTAATTGTCACAGCAGTGACAGGAATAGTGCCAGTAAGAATAATAAGTAGGTACTATTTATTTATTAAGTATATATTAGATGTCGGCTTCTTGCTCTATGCTTGACATGCTGGTTTGTTTTCGTTCTTGCAACAACTTGTCAGTATTATTATTGCCACTTGACGGACAGGCAAGTGTGACCCAAGGGCACCGGGTGGTCAATGATGGGGCTGACAGTCCACCGCAAGGCCCAGGCCAGAAGCCAGCGCGATAACCAGCCCGCCCTGCCTCCTTCTGACTACGCTCCACTGGGCTTGTGTGTCTGTGGGTCCATATCTCCCACATGTGCTTGGTGTCCTGTTTTCATCTTCACATCCTCCACACGCAGTGCAGTGCCTGGCCAATAGTAGACACTCAATCCCTATTTCTAAACAAACAAATAAATAAATGAAGGCTTTGAGCTTGGGAAATTTGTTTTTGAACATAGCATGGTGTGAAGCTTAAGTGAGATCATATATGTACAATGCTTACAACGATGCCCAACGTAACATAGGGAGCCCTTGATATACGTGGGTGACCTCCATGAGAAGAAATCAGCTTGGAGAAAGATGTGTGGGCTTGATTCGGTGGAGAAGTGCCGGCCTCCCTGCAGAGAAATCTTCACACGGGGCATCGTCTCCAAAAGGATTTAAAAAGTCAGAAATGATCACTCACAAGGTGGGTGCAATGGGTGGAGGGGCTCAAAGGTACAAACTTCCAGTGATAAAATAAATAAGTCATGAGGATGTAATGTACAGTATGGTGAGTATAGTTAAAAGTACTGTATTGTATATTTGAAAGTTGCTAAGAGACTATCTCTCCTAAGTCCTCATTACAACAGAAAATGTTCTGTAGCTATGTGTGGTGGTAGATGCTAACTAGACTTTTTGTGACTGTATTGCAATATACACAAATATCCCCGCAGCATGTTGTACACCTGAAACTGATATGTGTTCATTCTACTTCCGTTTAAAGAATTTCCCTTGAAAAAGAAATGACAACTTATAAAAGGTCCATACATATCACTTTTTTATGCTCTCTCTATCTCTTTTTAGTTTTTATTGATTTTTTAGAGAGCGAAGGAGAGGGAGAGAAACATTGATGTGAGAGCACAACATGAATGGGCTGCCTCCAGCACACCCCCACCAGGGAGGATCAAGCCCGCAATCCGGGCACGTGCCCTTGACTGGGAATCGAACTGGCAGCCTTTTGGTGCACTGGGTGATGCCCAACCAACTGAGCCACACTGGCCAGAGCTGCTCTTTTTTTGCCATATAACATTATAACATATCCTTATATTATATACATCACATATGCCATATGTGATATATATGTAACATAATGCCCCTTATATCATGGACAAAAGATTGCAAGCTAATAAAATAAAAACAAACTGCAAGCCCTTCTTGATGAAAGGATTTTTTAAACAAATCTTGTTTCCTTGGGCCCCACAAGAAAATTATAAGGGGTTGAAAATGGGGGTTCTCCTGGATATAAGATAGAAATGCAAACTCTTCCTTATTTGCAAAACTGGGTTGACCAGTGCTGGTTAGAAAGAGTTCCCTGGTCTTCTCTGTGGAAAGCCTTTATAGATACAGTCTGAAGCTCCAGCTTAGAAATTAGTGTTGTATTCGGCTCCACCGTGCCGGCATTGTGAATCAGACAGTGACAGGAGCGCAGGGCCCTTGCGCTATTCTCCCAGAACTTCCCCAGACATCGCCCAAGGTGGTAATGAGAAAACGATTACAATGAGACCCATTCGTCTCTGATCTCTGCACCCTAAATTACCAGGGGGCCCAGGGACAGTCCTTCCCGAGGCACCCTCTGGGACCAGGCCGGGAAGGTGACATCCTTGCTGTTTCTTATTTCAGTGAGTGACACTCCCTGCCTCTCCTGGACAGATGTTTCCCTGAGCAAAGCAGCTCCGGCTGCTGAAATGATTTCTAAGTCTCTTCCATCAGTAGGATTGGGAGGACAAGGAGGCTGGCTAGCCTTCAACCCTTCAGGTGAGTAAAAAAGTGTTGAAAGTCAGGGTTACCACTATAGCAGCAGAATTCATAAATGACCAGGTTACACTGTGGATAACAACTTCATTGGATTTTGCCTTATAGAGATTAC
>NW_005370286.1:3302918-3303722 GCF_000412655.1 Myotis brandtii | reverse complement strand
CTGCCCCTCCCTCCACCCCCAGCCAGGAGCAGGCTCATTTCTGGCACATGATGCCCTGTGTTTGAGCTCAATGTGATTTCAATACAGGAGCTTAGTGCTGAGAGGGAACAACCATTTTCCATCTTTGCTCACAGAGGGAGGAATGTATGTGGCTTTGAAATAATAAACAGTTAAGTATTGCTTATAATATGTTATCAGATTGACAATGTCTGCATTGAGCTTTAAAACAAGAATTTCATAGATAAATATCTATTTTAGGGACTATAGGTCCTTTAAGAGTGTCTTTTCTAGAGATAATATATAGGCAAGATTATCTTCATAGATAAATATGTAGAAAAGCATAGGTTTTTTCCTAGATACATCTGTTTTCCAAAGCTATAAATCTACAGAGAGCATCTTTTTTGCATCATTCTTTATGAATCAATTCTGCAGAAAAATCCTATAGTAACATATTCTCTTGCCTATGCACGCTGCCTTCTTTCATTCAGGAATAACACAAGACCCCAGGTCATCTCGGCCATCCGCAAACACCCCTCAGATGAGGAGCCATTGGGCTTTGACGTCTGAAACCTCACTTGGAAGAGACTGAATGAAGTTAAGGACACAAAGCTGTTGTTTGTTTTGTTGTTTTCAAGACAGTTTCAAGGCTTGATGGTTGACCAGCTTCCAGCCTTTTTATAGTAAAAAAGAAAAAAGAAAGAAAAGAGGCTCTTCTTTATATTCACTCAGGCCCGAGGGCTATTTTGTCCAAAAGCCTCATCCAGAATCAGTATCTCCTTCCTCCTGCTGCCCCCCCCCCCCCAC
>NW_005370286.1:3298053-3302899 GCF_000412655.1 Myotis brandtii | reverse complement strand
TTTCAGTTTGCTTTAAAGGCTTTTGTTTTGTTGTGTGTGTGTGTTTTTCAACCAAGGCCATTTGCACTTGTGAATGATAATGAATTGGTGCTGGTAGAAGAACTTGAGCTTCTTGGGTAAAAGATGTGTTCCCGGTTTAAGTTGTCAACATTGACATTGATCTCCAGAGTGTGGCCCTAGTGACTTGATTACCGAGTCACTGTTTACTGCCAGGTCTGCCACGGAGCTGCCGGCGTGAGGTCAGATCTGAAGGAAAGAACCTGGTGACGCTCTCCGAACGGGCATCTTGTTTTGACGGAATAGCTGCTGTCACTTGCTCTCATTTCGGGGTGGATGACACAGAATGGGTCTGACTTCAGCCCCAGGGAAACCATGCTCAAGCTCCGTTGAAAATCTACAAATTTGACGTAGGTATCAGTGTCCTTTAAGACGTCCATGCCCTTCGAGACAGAATTCTACTTCCACTTCTACTTCTGCTCCGGAAGCAATAAAACATGCCCACACCGATGTGTGTCCAAGGCTGGTCATGTCAGCCTCACTTGCAACAGCAAAACAACTGATGACGATCTAAATGTCCGACTTCTGGGGATTACCTAGGCAAATGATGTTGCCATCCATAATGCCGTGATTCAGAGCCAGACCTTCGAGTCATGTGCACTAAACACAGGAGCGATTCATGGTGAAGTAAACAACGCAGTTGTTAAAAATTCAAGGAATGGTCCAGATTTTATGAGACATTACATATCTGTGTTACATAGAACAGCAAACGCTGAAGGGCTTTGCCAGGGATTCCCCGGGGATGGGAGGGGAGGTATTTTTATTCATTCTTAATATTTTGCTGTGCTATTAAATTTTCTTCCATAGCAAATATTTCTGTGATAACTACTAACAAACAAACAAAAAACAGGCAGTAAATGCTTTTTTTTTTAAACCAGCGGGGATGGAAGCCCTTGTAATGAGGCATTTACTAGAGCCAGGATCCACGGTTAAGGACAGAGCCCTGCCGACTGAGGACCCGGCTCCCAGATCTGCGACCCCAGGACCTGCACGGAGTTGTCAAGAGGAAGTCCCATCACATGCCCATGCGGCCCCCAGCCCTGTAGGAAGGCCGCATGCGGCTTGTGAGGTTAAGTTATTAAGGGATAGACAACAATTGTCTCTACTCCAAAGTCGACATTTCATTTCACTCGGCTCATGGCGATCTAGTTCGGTATCATTTATCACAACCGCTCTTGAAGGACCATCTCAGTGGGCTGCTTCTGCCGGCGTCCCTCTCTCCCAACGCCAGCCGACCTCAACAGCCCGGGTAAGAAATTAAATGTAATTACCTATGGACTCGCACCAGCCTCCGACGTGGAACGAGGCGTTGGGAGGCCCTTGGTCCTTGGTCCTCACTCCTCCCCAGAGTTAATTTGCCTGCATCGCCTCCCGCCTGGAGACCGCTTAGGCGCCGCCTCACAATGACCTGGTGAGTCGGCGGTGGGAAATTATGTCATTTGCAAGCAAGCTTTCAGCTGTGATAGTTTATAATTGTTAAGATGAAAACCCGATAATCCTCCTCCCCCCCCTTCACACAAACTGCAATCCATCTTTAAACCTGTGATAACTCCTAAAACCTGCCGCTTAATAAACGCCCGGACCCCAGGCCCATGTGGTTTTTCCGGGGAGTCAATCTTTGATCAGCCAAGCTGAAATGGGCCTGATAAGGGGACGCCCTTCCACTCTGGGAGTCGCTGTTTCCTCCCCGAACTCAAGTGCCAAATAAGCAGAAGTCTTTTCCCCGAGCGCCTTATCTCCTTCACTTTCTTCTGGAGATCTCTGTCGCTTTAATCCCGCATGTCTGCTGCTGGTTAACAAGGAAATCCTATGTCAATTATCGCCAACCACTTCCTGCTGGGAAGCGGTGGGGAATCAAAGTGTCTGAGAGCCTTTTCACACCCGAGAGTGGTGCAGGGCCTAATTAAAGGGCCCTCATCTCCTGCAGCCCTGCCGAGGCCACGGGACAGAGAGCTAATGAAAAGGAGCCTAATTTTTCTAAGAACACCACGGAGGCCGGCGGGCTGGCCGGTGGGTTGCAGGTGCGCCCCGAGGTGGGACCGTGTGGGTTTTTTTCCCACTTCTGCTACTTTTCGTGGGCCTGTTGTCAGCACTGGACGCTGGGATCGGAAGGAAGCCGAGCGTTGGGAAGATGGCATCTTATTAGAGGTGTTCTAGAAATCAGAGTCCAACTGGAGTGAGAAAGGGACGGGCAGGAAGATGCCGGCTGCCGTGAGGTTCAGGCCCGGGAGGAGACCCCTGTCCATGGAATTACTCACCTGCCTCCAACGGAAGAAAGTCAGTCCCCTTCGGCCGAGGAACTCTCAGCTAACACAAGGCTGTTTTTAAAATCACTTTAGCCCAGCTGGCGTGGCTCAGTGGTTGAATGATGACCTATGAACCAGGAGGTCACAGTTCGATTCCCCATCAAGGCACATGCCCAGGTTGTGGGCTCGATCCCCAGTGTGGGGCGTGCAGGAGGCAGCCAATCAATGCTTCTCTGTCATCATTGATGTTTCTGTCTCTTTCTCCCTCTCCCTTCCACTCTGAAATCAATTATATATATATATATATATATATACACACAAACATCACTTTATAAGATCACTGCAAATCATGTCCTTCAAATGCCTTATTTCTACTGGAGGCACACATGCTCTCTAGACAAACTAAACTGAAAATATTCTTTTCTCTTTTTTGCAAGAAATATCTTTGTGACTCACATTTTCCCTAGCAGTTTTTTTTGTCTAGATCCGTGATTCTCCGAGTGTGGTGCCTGGGCAAACACCTTCACCTGGGAGCTTGCTGGAAACGCAGATTTCTCAGGCCCCGCTCTGGAGCTACTGAATCGAGCACTCCAGGGGCGAGACGGGTGCCCTAGGTTTTAACCTGCCCTCCGGGTAGTTCCGGGGCGCGCTAACATTTGAGAGGCGCTGATCCAGCGAGTGTCCAAGAAACTCCTTTGTCGATGGCTCGTTTGGATGGTTAACCATAACATGTTACATAACGGACACGCTGTGTTCTTTAACTTGACCTGATCCCGCCCCCCTTTTATCGAAATGCATGCACACAAGGCCGGAGTCATTTCCTGATTTCTGGCGACTTTGAGGAGGTAGTGGATGGGGTGAGGGTGGGAGGTGGGGAGGGTACCCACTGAATTCTTTAATTCTATTTCCTAGAGTTGTGATTCTTAGGCTCGTGGATTCTTACAAAAAATTGTCAAGGTACCAAATAGGGTTTGCTGCTTTTGACTTCGTAATGAACACCATTTACCCCCCTCCAACATTACATAAAAGAAAGGACATTTCAGAAAACGATGAAAAGAAAATAGTAAGAACATGATTTCAGAATAAAAGCCAATCCTTGCAAAAGAATGAGTGTGTGCCAATGAAAGCTCATTATGTTGTCTTTATTCTCCTCTCTTTGTGAACGAGTTGTGAGCTCTTTGCCATGGAATGGCATGGGCTTGCCAGCTGCTGTCTAGAAATGGCTAGTGCAGGCTTGGAGTTTGGAGAGGGGGCAGGCAGATTTTGGTGTGGCTTTGGCCTGGGGTGCACATTAAAACCACCTGGGAGGCTTTCAACGCTCCCCGTGCCTGGACCCCCTCCAGGGTTCTGATAGAATCGGTCTAGTTCGGGATGCAGACGTCAGAATTTTGTAAAAGTGAGAACCACCGCTTCGTGTTTGTAAATCGTCCTGTACTCCAGTGCTTCTCAGACTTTCACGTGCGTTCATTGCCCTGAGGATCTTGTAAAAATGCAGAGTGGCCCAGCCGGCGTGGCTCGGTGGTGGAGCGTTGACCTATGAACCTGGAGGTCACTGTTTTGTTTCCTGTTCAGGGCACATGCCCAGGTTGTGGGCTTGATCCCCAGTGTGGGGCGTGCAGGAGGCAGCTGATCAATGATTCTCTGTCATCATTGATATGTCTCTCTTTCTCTCCCTTTCCCTTCCTCTCTGAAATCAATAACAATATATTATAGAAATGCACTGTGTTCAGTAGGTCTGGGTGGGGCCCCAGGTTCTTCCTGTCTAACCAGCTCCGTGGCGACGTTGTTGCCATTGGTCCCCACTTGGGGTTGCGTGGGTGGGGCCCCAGGTTCTTCCTGTCTAACCAGCTCCTTGGCGACGTTGCCATTGGTCCCCACTTGGGGTTGCAAGGCCCCGAAGCTCTTACCTCTAAGGATTGCCGAGCACTTTGTAGAGAGCCCAGTGCCCCTTCTAGCACCAGCTGAGGGTCACAGCCCTGACTCCCTGGAGGGCAGAGGCCTCTCTCTCAAGGTCAAGCTGGGAGCAGAGTCAGGGACATGGCTGGTCTGGCTCTAAGGCGGTCTGGGATCCCCACCCAGGGACAGCCCCTTGGTGTAACCTCAGTTCCTCTCATGGCTTCCAGCTGTGTTTTGTGGTCACCTTGGCCATTCTGCGGTAAACCAGAAGGCCTAAATTTGGCAAAGAGACCCATGCTTTGTGGGAGGCCAGACAGCCACAGCGAAGGGGACAGGAAAATTACATGGCCAAAGCCTGCTGCCGGCATGATCGCTCCAATTTTCCTCACTCTGCCACAGGGGCCTGGCCCGAGGGCTCCCGAGGAGGCCCAACCCAGGTGAGATACGCACCCCATTGGTGCCCGTCAGGGGAAGCTGAGAGGAGGCCAAAACCAGCCTCAGGGGTGTGGACTCAAGTCCACTTCCTTCACTCAGTTCACTTTCTCCAGGTCATCTGTTTAATCATGGGTTTTTGGGTTTTTTTTCCCTAGCCTTTTCCATTTTCTCTTCAGCTTCCCAATATACTTATCTTTCTGCGCTTCCTATAT
>NW_005370286.1:3293434-3297289 GCF_000412655.1 Myotis brandtii | reverse complement strand
CCCCCCCCCCCCAAAAAAAAAAAAATTAGAGTTGGAAATTGAACATATGATTCCCCAATGGCTAGAAGGGGCCTAAGCATAGACATCTGAAAACACACACATTTGAGGCAGCAGCGGTGAATTTGGTAATCTGCTCCAATCTTCTATTGGGATTTTTATCAGCCAAGGAAAATTTAGATAATAGTACCTTTGGATTTCTGATTCTATCAAAATAAGTTTTTAAAAAGACTCCTGCAAAATAACAATGTTTATGTAGTTTACCCCAGTTTAACTATTAACACATTGTATGCGGGTAGTTTTCATCAGGCGCTAACAGGTGGCACGTGGCGCGAGCCATTTTTGCTAATTTTTTTGCGCAAATGGCAATGTTCAGTAAAATTATGATAACTTTAGTTTACGTATTTATACGTTACCCGCATTCTACCGCTAGTCTATAAAAAAAACGTATTAATACGTGTCCTGCTCTCTACTTACTCTCAGTCAACGTAAAACGTATAAATACATTTCCCGCATTGAATGTGTTAATGTCTTATAGTCTTTCTATAGAATATTTCTGTAGCAAGGCGCACACACACACACACACACACACACACCATTTCCTTGAAGGTGGAATACAGAGCAGTTTTTAAATTGGGAGCAAATTATAGTCCCCCGTTTTAAAGCCATAGATGTTTGTAAAATAGTATTTTCTTCCATTAATGCCAATGACCCCAGTAGTTGGTGTCTAAGTCAGTTGCAGTTGCTATGCTGGGATTTGAAAATGTTTTAACGTCTTAAGGTAAATTAGTGTCCAACTGCCGAGTTACAAAATCCCTGTGCCTGAGCTCACAGGAAGGTGCAGGAAAACCCTGCTTTAAGGAATTGCCGCATCAGTGAAGCCCGGAGCACCTTCAAAGGAAAATCAAAGACAAGTGTGAGTGCGCCGGAGCCCCCAGCTCCAGGCTTAATCAGCCCCTGCCGGGCAGACAGCATTTGGGAGAAACTCCCACCCCATTTAATCCTTTCTTCAGGGTTTCTGAGGACATCAAGTTAATCTCCCAACAAATAGCAGTCCTGTCTCCCATTGAACGCCTTGTGATCCTAAAAATAAGTTGGTATCAAGTGAAGTTAATTCCATTTCTAACATGGTTCTTGAATCCATCCAGAGATTTCTTTTTATAACTTGAATGCAGTCATGTCACTCTCTTGTTTAAGATTATTTACTATGTCCTTTCCATGGAATAAAAGCCAAAATCCTCATAATAGCTCTTAAAAATTATATATATATATATATATTATTGATTTCAGAGAGGAAGGGAGAGGGAGAGAGAAGTAGAAACATCAATGATCAGAGAGAATCATTGATCTTTTGCCTCCTGCACTGGGGATCGAGCCTACAACCTGGGCATGTGCCCTGATGGGGAGTTGAACTGTGACCTCCTGGTTCATAGGTCAAACGCTCAACCACTGAGCCACACCAGCCAGGCTCTTCATAGCATTTTAAGTATTCCTTAGTTTGGCAGTCAGCTTATTTGATCATCACAATTGTTACCACTAATTATATTGTTCCTGCTGCTATTATTATCTCTACTCCTACAACTTATACAAAAAGCTCCCATCTTTGACAAAACTTTCACTATATCCGATCATTCTGCAAGGGCATTTATGTGGATGACCTCACCTATGACTAGATACTATTGTCATTTTGATTTTACAGGTGAGAAATTGAGGCACGGGAAAATTAGATCAACTGCTAAACTACTAAGTGTGGGAATTTGGAGTAAGATTCAAGAGGTTTAGATATTCAATGATTGCAAACTGGCTGCCACAGCTCCAAGCTTCACAACTGCATTCCAAATAGGAAGAAGGAGGAAGGAGAAGGGCAGAAGCCTCACCTAATAACTTCCGCCTACATAGCCTCGAGAACTTAGTCACATACCCATTCCTGGCTGCAGGGGGGACTGGGAAATAATAGTTTTATTCGTATGAAAAGGGAATGGTGCACATTGGGGGAACTACCTCTGGTCTCTGCCCTGACGCATGACATTGTCATTCATTCTGGGAAGAAGTCCCTCACTTCCAACTGGGGCTGAAGGACCCCCTACTTACCAGGCTGGCTTTCTGCTGTCCAATTCCTTCCCTGGGACACAAGCTTATGTGACATGCTAAGGGGAGTATTTATCACTCTTCTGAGAGAGAAGGTGATAACTCATAAAGTGGCCATAAACATGGTTGCATGATTGAATCATCAAAAGAAGATAAAACCCTGGACGGGTGGCTCAGTTGGTGGAAGAATCATCCTGGACACCAATAGGTTGAGGGTTCAATTCCCAGTCAGGGCCTATACCTAGGTTGCAGGTTTGATCCCTGGTACGGTGCATACGGGAGGCAACCGATTGATGTTTCTCTCTCTGTCTCTCCCTTCCTCTCTCTTTAAAATCAATAAAAACACATCCTCAGAGGAGGATTTAAAAAAAGAAGATGAACATGGCTATGTACCTTTCACATTTTGGCTATGATTCCTCTTACCTGTGGCAGTAGAAAACTCATCAAATGTTCATCCAAATGAAAACACCACCTTTAAGTCATCCCTGTCTCTTTCCCAAACATTTCACTCACTCCATGTCTGGCTTCGTGGTGAAGGGACACACCCGTGCAGCATATCCACACCTTTCTGCCCACAGTCTCTGATGGGTTCTACCTACTCATTTGCATTAATATGTTGATGTCAACACATTCACACACTGGTACATGGGGTCACCCCATGGCGCCTGCCTGAAAAAAAAAAAGAATTGTGTTGTTGCAGGACTAACAATTATTGAAAACCTTTAAGATTTTATTCCCTTTTATATATTTTTTGCTCAGCAACATTCAATTGACTTTTGCCCGGCATTCCAGAATATTCTGAAGATATCAGAAGTGGAGAGTTCCTGGGACACTTGTTGCTACATTGAAATATGAACTCATTGCAATTTCATAGATGAAGATTGGAAGAAAACTTGGGATTTCCTTCAAAACTCTAATTCCAGTGTTTTCATTTTAAATGAATCATTTAAAATGTCAACCCTTTTTCTTTGAATGCATATACATGCATATCTACACTAATAAAAGAGAAACATGGTAATTGGCGTACGACCGCTACCCTTTTCATTGGCTAATCAGTGAGTATATGCAAATTAACTGTCAGCCAAGATGGCAGCCAGCAGCCAGGCACTGAAGCGAGCAGGGAGGCTTGCTTGCTGCAGACTCCAACGTTCCCCGCCTCAGTTGCCCGCCTCTCAGTTGCAACTCTAAGCAACTATATACTATGTTGCAAATAAGAAGCTAAACAAAACCCCAGAAAAGGGCTTCCATTCAGCCGGGCTCGGACCGCAACATTGTATCTATGTTTTCAGCAGCGAGGCCTCAGAGCTAAAGCTGGCCCAGAAAAAAAAAAAAAAAAAGAGAAGAAAACAAGGAGCGGTTGGAAGCTTTAGTCACTCGCCAGCCGGAAAACAGCCCTCAGCCCCTCACCCAGACTGGCCAGGCACCCCAGTGGGGACCCCCACCCTGATCCAGGACACCCTTCAGGGCAAACCAGCCAGCCCCTACCCATGCACCAGGCCTCTATCCTATATAGTAAAAGGGTAATATGCCTCCCAGCACCGGGATCAGCGGAGCAGCGAGGCTCCCGGCACCGGGATCAGCATGACAGGGGGCAGCGCCCAAACCCCCTGATCGCCCTGTGGCTCTGTGAGTGACAGGGGGCGGGGCCACAACCTCCCTATCCGCCCTACTCTGTTCGTGACAGGGGAAGGCACCCCAACCCCCTGATCAGCCCTCCTCTGTGCCTGATAGGGGGGAGCTCCCCAATCCCCTGATTGCCCTGCGCCTCTG
>NW_005370286.1:3290262-3293349 GCF_000412655.1 Myotis brandtii | reverse complement strand
GCTCTGTGTGTGACAGGGTGTGGCGCCCCAACCCCCTGATCGGCCCTGCTCTGTGTGTGACAGGGTAGAGCCATAACCTCTCCATCGGCCCTGCCCCGAGTGTGACAGTGGTGGCGCCCCAACCCCCCTGATGGGCCCTGCTCTGTGCGTGACAGGGGGCAGCGCCCAACCCCCTGATTGGCCCTGCTCTGTGCGTGACAGGGGGTGGCGCCGCAACCTCCCCATCGACCCTGCCTTGAGTGTGACAGGGGGCGGTGCCCCAACCCCCCAATCGGCCCTACCCTGAGCGTGACTGAGGGTGGCATTGCAACCTCCCGATCCGCCCTGCTCTGTGCATGACGGGGCGGCGCCCCAACTCCCCAATCGGCCCTGCTCTGAGCCTGACCAGGGGCTGCACTTAGGGATTGGGCCTGCCCTCTGCCACCCGGGAGCAGGCCTAAGCCAGCAGGTCGTTATCTCCCGAGGGGTCCCAGACTGCGAGAGGGCACAGGCCGGGCTGGGGGACCCCCCTCCCCTCGCCCCCCGAGTGCACAAATTTTTGTGCACCGGGCCTCTAGTATATATATAAATATTCATGTTGCCGACTTTGAATTTAAATGTTTGTTACAGAATCACAGGGAAGAGGGGAGGCGTGAGAACCACTTTGCACTGTATCACTATTGGAATTCTGGGTAATTCCTTTAGCAGGAGACAGACCAGTGACGTGAGGACAATATGCTAAGGTTATGTAAGATTTTATCATTGAGGGGAGCTAGCAAAAGGTACACAGGAGCTGTCTCTATACTATTCTTTGAAACTTCTTTTTAATCGGAAAACTGTTTCAAAATACAAAGTTACTTCAGAACATCAAGGCAGTTCAGATACTTACCTAAAGCTCTGTACACATATAAAGAATTGAGCACAGCACCTGGTCACACAGTAGATGTGTAATACATGTTAGCTTCCTCTGAGAAAGCCCATTCTCCATGTGAAAGAGTGAAGAGATTAACATCCCAAGTTCCTAATTCAGGGTAAGAATGGGCACCACCTCAAACAGCCTTGGAAATGACCTGGGCAGAAGGAAGTTTGGGGGAGAGAAGGGGCCACAGTGGGTCCTCCATGCGGGCAAGGTCTGCAGCTAAAGAGCGAAATTGGATGTGTTTCAGGGTTTCTGCTTTTCTAAGATTACTTTGCGGAAAATCGTTTTCAGATCTCACCGATCCCTGAGGAGTCTCTGCTTGGAACTGGGAAAACTGTTCGGAAGTCTAATTAAAAGAGAACAAGATGATATGGGGATTAGTCTAGCTTGATAGGGTCAAGCCAGGCACGATATCTTACCCCCTCTAAGTTCGTGGAGAAAAATTCTGTAACAGAAAAAAATACATTAGCAAATGATAGGCCACAGGTAGACCTAGTTAGGCTGGATTTTCACAAAGAGTAAGATAACAGCCTTTGAAAAAAATTATAAAGGAAAATAAATAGCCATCTGTTAGTCACAGGGCTGGCAGAACAATAATAGCAACTATAAGTCCTAGAAAGCAGGTGCTATTGGGAATGGTTGTGGTCTCAGCCCACGGCATTAGCTGTTTCTATTGGGCCCGGTGCCTGCGCGTTAGTGACAGGCTGAGAAGAGGTTGGTGTCCAGAATTTGGGACAGCATGTTTTCAGTTGCTCTTACTTGATACCGTGACACAGAAAAACAAGGGCTATATTAATGATAATAAAAATAATAATAGCTAACATTTATTGGGTGCTTACTCTGTGCTGGGAATGCTTTTAAGGTGACCTTTGTCATCTTATTGCATCTTCACCATCTTTTCCAGGTGAGGGACCCAGAGCTGAAGACGTGAAGTGACTGTCCAAGGCATTGGAAGCCTTAACTTAGGGAAGCTGGGCTGAACGGGGCACTGTCCCAGGATGGGGACAGGCTCGGTTTGGAAAAGTGCTTTGGGACACAATACCCAATCCCTTCACCATCCCAAACACTGGAATTCGCCAAGGAATGGTGGAGCCTCGAAGCCTGTGGCAACGAGACTGTCCTTACCCCCCTCCCCAAGAACCGAGCCCAGGGCACCTGCTTCTCAGGTGGGAAGCATTGAACTTTTTCCAAACTCAGAGTTTTTGAGAATTTCATCTGGAATTTATTTTTCTTTATGATGTGAGGTTTGAGAGCCAGCATTCACCCCCACCCCGATAGCCGACCAGCTATTCCTGTGTCACTTGGTGGATAAACTATCTTCTTCACATTGCAGCAATGTGCCCCCTTTCACATGTACGAGGATCCCGGATCTCTTTCTGGTTCTCTATTTTGTCCTTGATCCTTTCATGTATTCCTCTGTCAATGGCATGTTGTTTAGATGATAGTGTAGTACTGTATATGATACACACGCATATATATGTTATACATACATGTTACACATATACACATGTTACGGAGTATAGGATAATGAGTTTCATTATTTTGTAAGGGAACCCTTCCAAATATTTTTCTCTTTCAAACGTCTCTTGGTCATTCTCAGATAGTTATTACTATATATAAACTTTAAAATAGTTTCATGCACTCCCAGCTCCCCCCCTCCCCCTCACTCCCCGCCAAGCACTGGGATGCTGAATTGAATTGCATTGCATTTCTAAGTTAATTTGAGGACTGATGTTTTCATGGTATTAAGCGTTCCAATACCAGGAACATAATATGTTTCTCCATTTTTTGGGGGGGGAGGTCTTATTTTAAGATCTTCAATAAGATTTTATAGCTTTCTTTATACAGGCTCTATGCCTTTATTATTATATTTATTCCTGGTTAACATGGTGAACAGGATTTTTAAAAATCTCCGTTTTGTAACTGTTTTTTGCTGGTGTGGCCGATACTGCGGGACTGGCCCACCTCCTACAACCGCCCTGCTTCGAGCTCCCTGGTCGACATCCTTTCTGAAGTGTCAGGAAATTAACATTCTCTAGGACAGTGGTTCTCAACCTTCTGGCCCTCTAAATACAGTTCCTCATGTTGTGACCCAACCATAAAATTATTTTCGTTGCTACTTCATAACTGTAATGCTGCTACTGTTATGAATCGTAATGTAAATATCTGATATGCAGGATGGTCTTAGG
>NW_005370286.1:3271100-3290180 GCF_000412655.1 Myotis brandtii | reverse complement strand
CCAGTGGTCGGCAAACTGCGGCTCGCGAGCCACGTGCGGCTCTTTGGCCCCTTGAGTGTGGCTCTTCCACAAAATACCGACTTCTGCACACGGGCCACGAAGTTTCAATCACACTGTACGTGCGCGCCCGCATGTGGTATTTTGTGGAAGAGCCACACTCAAGGGGCCAAAGAGCCGCACGTGGCTCGCGAGCCGCAGTTTGCCGACCACTGCCCTAGGAGATTGATGGGAGATGAAATATACATTCCCCAGCTACCTCACCGCTCCCCACGCTCACACCTATGGCCACAGGGGAAGTTCCCTACAACCAGCTTACGGAGGAGGAAAGGCCAGTTCTGGGGTTCACAGATGCATCAGCTCCAGATGTTATGGCAAACTAAAAACGAATGCTGTCACACCACGCTCTCACTGCGGGTGACACCCTGAAAACAACGGGACAGAAAACCCTCCCCGTGGGCACAGCTTCAAGGAGGACACCTTGTCATGGACTCGGTGTGGAGGGAAAAGTGATCTGACATAAGGGTACATACACATAGACTCCCGAGAAGCGGTGGGGGGCCTGATTGGGCAGGGATCTGAAAAGATGAGATCAGAAGCAAAGAGGCCAGGAGGAGAAGCACACGGGAGGACCCACGGGAGTAGGCACAGAGCGACCCACACCAGTGCCCACCAGAGAGCATCCACTGCAGAGGAGGCCCTAAGCAACAAGGCAGTACGTACAGCGGACACTCGGGGCATGAGCCCACCGGTGCACGCCTTCTCGGTGAGGTAAGATCTATGGTAATAAATGAGTAACTGTGAGCTCTTGAAGAGTGACTCTGGCAGAGATGGCACAGGCAGGAAAGGCAAACCCATGCCCAGAATAGGTTTCAATCCCAATAATGACAAATTATCACCTCCTTCAAGGGTAAGAGAGGGGCAAGAGCAACTTACCACCAAGTGGCATGTTTCCTCTCTCAGGAAGGAGAGCATATGGAGGGCTCAGCCCTGGTTTCTGCAGCCGATGGATGACACATTCAGCAGCAGCAGCAGCAGAAGCATCAGCCACGGTGAGAGGGTGCCCACCACGGCTGCTCCACTTACAGCCCTGTTGTGCATCCGTTCAATACCATCCACGAAGCTGAAGACCTTCGTTGAATTTTATCATTTTACACAAAGATAGCTTTCTCTCTTCATTTTCATCATTTACAATAACGATTTCATTTTCTTGTCTTATCACAATGGCTAAACTCCTCAAACCATTTACGTAAGAGAAGAATGAAAATAAACATCCTGCTTTGTGTATTTGGTGGGAATGGTTTTAGTATTTTGCCACTTCATATAATGGTTGCTATAAGATTTGGGTAAATGGCACTTACCATATGTAAATCATTTCCTTTCATTTCTATTTTACTAAAAATTTTTGTTGTTCAGAATGGCTGTTAAATTTTATCAAATGTTAACATAATCATATTTTATCTTTTAATTTGTTGATGTAATGTTAGGTCATCTTTCTGTGCATTCATTTTAAAACATGTTGCTGGGTTTAATTTGCATCTGTAACCACAAGGGCATTGGGTCTATTGTTTTCTATTTTTATATTACTTTATAAGATTTGTGTCTTTTTGTAGTTTTATAAAATAAATCAGAATGATCTTAATTTTTTCCATAGTCTGGATTTTATATAATATTGAGTCAAACAATTTCATTTTAAATACTCCCTTTCATAATTTTTTCCCATCCAAATATCTTTACAAATAAACTCCACTTGGGAGGGTGTGCATCTGTGGGGGCAGGGGTATATAGGATCTCTCTGTACTTTTCACTCGATTTTACTGTAAACCTAAAATTGCCCTAAAAATAAAATTTATTTTAAAAAGCATTCAATAAGCTGGCAAAATCTACTATAGCTTTAGTTGGATGCTCCTGAAAGAATCCCAGAGGAAAGTAAAAACAGAAAGAGCAAAGAGTACAAGTATTGGTAAGGTGGGAAAAACTGAGTTCAGGTAATTTGGGTATTATTAACAACTAGCGGCCCAGTGCACGAATTCGTGCATGGGTGGGGTCCCTCAGCCTGGCCGGCGATCTGGCTGATCCGAGCCATCTCACCCTATCAGGGCTGGCCGGGTGGAGGGACTATGGGAGGTTGGCTGTGGGAGTACACTGATCACCAGGGGGCAACTCCTCCTGGTGGTCAGTGCGCATCATAGCGACTGGTCGACCGGTCATTCAGTCGACCGGGTGTAATGGTTGCTTAGGCATATATATATCTATGCAAATCACATGCAAAATAGCATCCCATTGGTTGGAGTCAAGAATTCAGTGTTTTATAAAATAACTCAGTGTTTTATAAAAACACTGAGTTATTGTTTATACTAGTGAACAAAACCCAGAATAAACAGAAGGTTCACCATATGGTGTATATTTGTTGAAGAACTTTTGTGACAAACCTTTAGAAAATGTGTCAGTCACTTTTCTAACCTTAAGAACTACAGAACAACAAACATCTGACCATAGAGAATATTGACCATTCTAAAAATTAGGACAGCTTTGCTATTGAAAAGGGGATTTTGTTCTTAGAAACAGATTTCTGATTCACAAAGTGCTTTATCCACTTAGCCTATGAAAAGTGGACGCATTAGATTATAAACTGTTCTGTTTCCTTCTGCATTCCCAGTGTTTCTCAAAGTACTTGATACTTAGCAGACATCAGAAAGATATTCGTTAAATGAATAAATAGCAACAATCTAAGTTAATCAAGAATTTTAATTGAGGCCAGTTCTGTATTTGGGTGAAATTTGTTCATTAAGGAATGAGGTTAAACCATATGAAATTACCGTTTTACAGTTTATATTAACAGTTTCATGTGGTTCAACCTAATTTATAGCTGACCTAGAATTTAAACTTAGCATTGAATATTTCAGGCCTGTGGCTTGATAGAATAGCACCCTATACCCATCTGAACTCCAGCTAATATGATGCTTCTTGAAAATATAGCACCATGGTTCACGGCTCAAGCTTTAGAGAAATAAACCATGTTCAAATCTTGGCTCCACCCTTCCCTCCCCGCCTTAGTTGTGTGAACTTGGATAAATTAGATTTTTTTTTCTGAGCTAAATTTCCCCCTATATTAAAAGGGGATCATAGTTTCCTCATGGTGTTGATATAAAGATAAACTGTGATGTTAAAGCACTTAGCACAGTGTCTACACATAGTAATGATCAATAAATTATTTCTATTACTCTTATTATTAGTTAATTTATTTCTTGTTGCCTCTCTCTAGTATATTTAACTTCCTGTCATTTCAAAACCAATTTATAGTGATTGATAGCTGTGATCGATGTCATAATAGTAGTTTGCTTCTGGGTGGGACTATTAACTGGGAAGAGGCGGGAAGTAATTGTTTGTGGGATGAAAATGTTCTGTATTGTAACGTGGGTGATGGCCAACGTGCCTGACACCCATGTAAAACGTTGTCCTGGACACTTAGGATTGTTGCAGTTTTTTTTGTTTGTTTGCATGTTATAATTCAATAGGATCTTTGCCTGTTTGGGGGTGGTGCAGGGATGGGGGAGAAGCTGTTTAAATACCTAGCACCATAAACAGAGGGATGAAGCACTGTTATATTTTAGGAAAGGACTCCTTTCTTCATGTAAAATGCCTTTCTGCCCACCTCCCCTCTCCCTGCCCGCGCCACCCTCCAACCTCTCTGCCTCTGGCCTCTGTCACATGCACATAGCCCAGTGTCCCAGGTGGACGTGGCCATGAAAATAGGGAAGTTTACAGGCAACCTGACGAGCAGCAAAGGACAAAAGTATATACTATATAGTGTCCCGATAAATGTGTGCACACTGTGAATAACTGTAAAGGCCGTGTTCATTAAAATACACTTCATTTTCTAAATGTAATCAAATCAGCTGTTAATGTGTGTATACATTATTATATGGTGTATAGCAGGGGTCCTCAAACTATGGCCGGCGGGCCACATGCAAATACAAATATTGTATTTGTTTCCGTTTTGTTTTTTTTACTTCAAAATAAGATATGTGCAGTGTGCATAGGAATTTGTTCATAGTTTTTTTTAAAACTATAGTCCGGACCTCCAACGGTCTGAGGGACAGTGAACTGGCGCCCGGTTTAAAAAGTTTGAGGCCCCCTGGTGTATAGTGTGTGTGTGTGTGTGTGTGTGTGTGTGGAGTGGGGGTTGAAGGTCAGCACAGGTTTTGGCCTGTGAATTCCTTGTTGCTGGCAAATGGATCAGTCAGTACAGGATGTTAATTTAGTTGAGTAATTGTCATCAGTTCTCAGGAAAATAAGAAAAGAGCCAGGACTCCTTATTGGAGCATAGCTCCCGCCTCTCCCTCCCCCCCCCCCCTCTCTCTCTCTCTCTCACACACACACACACACACACACATTTACAATATCCATCTTATTTAATTCCTCTCACTAAAATCAAGACTGTTTCTTTGTTCTCAATAGGAACCCCCAGTCTTCCTCCGCCCGCGGTGCCCGTGGCGGTCAGGGGCACGTGCCTAAGGAGCCTGGGCTTTCCCGCGGAAGCCGGTGAAACAAATGCCTACCTACCTCGGCACCAGGGCACGTGTTTACAGACTCCGGTTTCCACACGGCTGAGCCGCTTCTAGGTGGGGAAAGGAAATGGAGACGGTTTCCCTCGGATGTACAGCTGGATAAAAATCTATCAACTCGGTCATTACAGCAGACGCACGGATATTACCGTGGCTTCAGCTTCCTGGGGCATCATGGAGCCGGTCTTTAACCAGGACCCTGCCCCGCGGCCCTCCGCACCTACCCAAAGCGACAGCGCAGAGGTGATCAATTGCCCTGACCCGCTGGAGACGCCTCTCTTCCTAGAAGAAAGGAGGTGTTTGTTTCCATTCACACCATAGCCCACGTTATGAACATGATTCCAGTGGTGATTTCCTATGTGCCTGGGTGCGGGGAAGAGTGGAAATAAAGAACAAAACCAATAAAGACCAAACCAAAAGCACATGTCCCGAGGGGCGCGCACCCGGCGAACAATGGCTGGGGAACAGATGAACCCGCCGACATGTAAAATATCCCACAACGTGTTGGGCAGCTTTGAAATGCTACACTCTCTAGTGCTCATCTGGTGATCATCGGAGGGGACCTTCTCAGCTCAGAAGGGCGCTCTTCTCTTCCGACGTTCACACAACAAAATGCATACAGTTCAGCAGAGTGACACATGGGCTGGGTAAATAGCCAGCGAGCCAGTAAATGAAGAAAGAAACAAAGACAGAGCGAGAGAGAGAGAGAGAGAGAGAGAGAACTCTTGTCACCCACCTTCGCTTTCCCCTGGCTCCCCTGGGTATATTTCCCAGCTGATAAGCTCTGAGTTTGTTTCAAGATACGTCATAAAGCCTAGAAAGGATTAATGGCACCAGGGAAGCAACGTGACCTAATGAGAAGACTTAAGGCTCTACACGAAAATATTTAAAGACTCTCTTAGGAAGTCCATCTACTCAATATTTGAAAGCAAGGCAACCATCCCCAGCACTAACTGAAAACCAAAGAGAAAAAAATGCCTCCAGCACCCTTCCTCCAGTTCGTGCCACTGCAGATGCCGAGGAGTCAGAAACCAGTAGCAACCCCAACCAGAGAGCACACGCACGCCTCGTGCGGCATGACCTTTGCAAGGCACAGTGTGTGAGTATGAAGTAAACTAGACCTGCTGGCACCTGTGTGTTAAGGGTGCAGTCCCTTTAGCAGCAACCGGCCCTACTGTGACATGGACCTGTTATAGTAATAAGTTTAGTTAATATAAGTTAGCATAAGCAAACTCCATTTTGTATTAGTATAGGTTAGCATAAGCAAATTGTTTACCAGGGGGCATAGGCATGGAGTTACAAGTTATTTATCAGGGTCACACATACACACACACAAGTTAGTTCCTCTTTTAAGTAAAGTTTAAATTCACTCTAATATACAATGGAATTTGCTTATGCTAACCTATACTAATACAAAGTGGAGTTTGCTTATGCTAACTTATATTAACTAAACTTATTACTATAACAGGACCAAAGCAAGTGACCGAGAATTCAGGCAGGGAACCCCGGGCAGTGAGATGACCTCCAACGAAGACCTTTCTGTCTTTTAGGGACAATGTCTGGGTGTCCAAAGATGAGCTAGGCTGTCCCCAAGGCACTGAGCCTGCTGCCTCTGACACGATTCAAGCAGCGGCTCCAAGGCCCCTTCCTGGCTATGAGGGCCAGATCAGCAGTTTCCTGACTTTGCTGCACATCAGAATCACGTCGGGGAGCTTAGTAAATGCGTCTTACTCGCTGGCTGCCCCTGTCTGGGGTGGGACTCGCATCCATAGTTCTAAAGCTCCCTGGGTGATTGACATCACCTGGGGCTAGGGCATGGCGGGAGCCCCAGGGGGCTTGCTTTGCGCTTCTCTGACTGGACCTGCACACACAGCGGCTGAGCCTGCTGCCAGTGCGGACTCTGACTCAGTGGGCCTGGGTGGAGCTGAGATGCCGCCTTTCTAACAAGCTCCAGGGGGGGCCCACACGGCCAGTCTGTGTCTCTTTTCTGCCAAAGCCCCGGGAGTCCAGCAACGCAGGCAAGTTCATTCATTCTCTGCATGGAGTGGATGGATGAATGGCTCACACCCTTCCCTTTGGAGAGACAACTCCGAGGCACATTCTACCTCTCCTCAGAGCACCCCAGCAGGACCCGCCCCAGTAAACTTCCTAGGAGGAAGCTCGAGAAATATGCCATCCACCTGCTGGTGTGGCCCACACGACACTGGAGATTCTGGGACCAAGGGCATTCTATGGAGATAGGACATTCCTCCCCCAACCTCACCCCTGCAATCAGCCATCGCTTCCAATTTGTCAACACAAGTTGAAAGCAGCTTCATCACCCGCAACTCAGCCTGAACCCGTCCCCCCCGCCCCCTTCCCGCCCAGGGCTCAGTGTTATTTAAAATTCAGTCACTGTTCTCAGCAAACCCCTGTGAGCAGAAACAATCCCATCATCCTCTCCCTACTTGCAAGGGTGCTTAAGATCTCTAAATATTTTAAAGGTGTCCACGAGGAATGGATTCTCTTCTTGGTGGTGGCTTGATGAATAAATGATGCCCTAATTTCAGTTTAATTATTGTCTAATGCTCTCTAATTCATTTCAGATTGCTGTTGAACTGCTTTCCAACTTGACAACCTTTCAGGCAAAATTGACCAAAAAAAGGCCAGCGCTTCCTTAACGGAGGAGCGGATTAGGTGTCTCTAGATCACAACTAAAGAAAAATAGCTGTTCAAGTCTCTAACGTGTTTGGCACTTTGGACATTTAAACCCATCCAAAACCCATCTTTGAAAAAGTGTTTTAAGCGAGGGAGGGAGAGATTCTGCGCTCAGGCCGAGATTCTGTTCTGCCATGAGCATGGAGCAGATTTCTACGCTTGAATTCTAAGCCCCTGAAAATAGGTTTATTATGGACGTGTGAACACACAACTCTAGCCCACAGCAGCGCGAACCGCCCTGTTATCATAATGCTCGGATCCTCTCCTTCGTGCTGAGTCAAAGCCAGACACCCGCTCTGGCCTTTTGGCTAATACTTGTCAATGCCAGTTAACAGCGTGCGTCCCTCTTTAGAAAGATGCCCCAATGTTTCGAGTAGTCCTCGAATTGCTAGGGACCTCTGTCTCCCTCTCAGGAATTCACCCCTCACTTGTAGCAGAATTTTGGCGACATTAGGAGCTCACTCTCTTGTGGAAGGAGAAATGGGGGACTTAGAGGAGGGTTGCATGGGCTGTGGCTATGTTGAGTGTGTGGGTATTTAACTGTCAGAATCCGGCAAGTTTCTCATCAGACAGAAAGGACCGGTGTGAATCCTCCCACTAGTCCCGTTCCTTGGGGCTGGGACAGGGTGTGGTGGCACCTACAGGAGGAGTCTCAGATGAGATCCTATCATTTGCCTCAAGTTCCAGTGCTCTCACAGTCTTTCTTTCTTTTTGTTTTAATATATTTTATTGATTTTTCACAGAGAGGAAGGGAGAGGGATAGAGAGTTAGAAACATCGATGAGAGAGAAGCATCGATCAGCCGCCTCCTGCACACTCCCCACTGGGGCTGTGGCCGCAACCAAGGTACATGCCCTTGACCGGAATCGAACCTGGGACCCTTGAGCCAAACCGGTTAGGGCATCTAACAGTCTTTCGACACCCGAAGCCCCTCAGAAGGAAAACATGTGGAATTCTATTGCGGGGAAGCCATACCATTTCCATAGCAGAATTAAACTTATACTCCGGGGCAGGGTACATCTCCGCTGTGATTGGCTGGAAAAGGCCGCCCCAATTATGGGAGGCTGCTCTCAGAGGCTCCATCTCTGGGTGAACTATTATAGCCCCCGGAGCTGCCTTAAACACGTGCGGACGTGAGCCTCACAGAGGAATGTCTGACATCTGTCAACTCAGTGTCATCTAGTATCAGTGAGCCAAAACCCTACTAAGTAGAACACTTGATTAATTAGGTTTTGGCTTCCTGCCTCCCCCTTCCCCCAGCCCCACCCCTCCCCAAGCTTCCAGGGAAGCTTAAGAGCTTAAGAACTCCTGGCATTTCCTGAGTACCTACTGTGTGCTAAGCACTATTGTAAGCACTTTCTCTGTGTGAACACATAAAATCCTCCCAACAACGCTATAAGTAGGTACTATTATTGCCCCCATTTTTACAGATGAGGAGATAAGCTTAGCAGCTGAGCAGAAAGGCTAGGGCTTTGTCTTCGCCAATAGGTCTTCCCAGGTGTGCGAGCCAGGTAGTGGCTGTGCGACCTTAGGCAGGTTCCTCCGGCTTTCTGTGCTTCCATTGCCATTAAAATGTCATTTCTCTAACATAGGGTAACAGTGTGAAATTATAGTTAAGACTTCTTGAATTAAAACTTTCTCTTTTATTACAAAAGAGAATCCTGTATTTTGATTGCTAAGCACATTTTCACAAATTCTCTTTTTTTTCAATTGATCGCCCATGAGTTTAGGCTTTCATACCCTTCTCCAAGCATCATGATATACGTCGAAGGGATCCTGGTATAGCTGTGTGTGCCCAGGATGGAAGTGAAGCGTGGAGGTGGGGAATGGAAGGAGAGAGGAATCGAGAGCAAGATGGCCTTTTTCCTTTTGAGAGCGAGTACTGCAAAGACCATGTAAACCTGAAGCTGCCTGAGAGTGAAGCCAACATGGAGGGAAACAGGGGCATGGAAGGAAAAGGCCAACCACCAAGCCCCCAACGATGCCATCCTAGCATCTTGATTCAGCCCTACCTGAAGCAGGACCCCTCCCTGGACTTCACAGTTACATGACCCAGAACTTCTTTTTTTTTTTCCCTCTGGTTAGTTTGAGTTTGTTTTTTGTTACATGAAATTAAAAATAATACAATCTAAACTAATATCCTGCTTTATTTCCCCATTTCCTCTGTTTTTCCACAATCCAAACCTAATTGGAGAGAGAGCAGAGTATCTAGCCATTTATCCTTCTTTCTTCTGTCCATCTATCCCTCCGTCCATTCATCAAACATCTATTGAGCACTCACTTAGAGCCAGATATGAAAAGAACGAAGATAAATGAGATATGCATCCACTCTTTAAGGAGCTACAGGCACATTCACAAAACTGCAGACCCAGCATGATACCTACTATGAACAGTTAGAAAGGTCATCCTCCAAATGAGACCGTGTGACTTCAGGGGAAGCTTCTTATCATCTCCATGTATCATTTTTTAAAAGGTTTCCTGAACTATTGTATAGGTTTATTTTAGGGTTTAATAGAGTTCCTGACTCTTTATTCAGTCCCCTGAACTGAATGACGATACACATTTATGAATGAATGAATGAATGAACGAATAGATTCTTAAACTTCAGGCCCCCTCCACATGCACACATTCTTTGCATTGCTCTGAAGGAATCTAGCCTGGGATTCTTTCAGGGGTGGAAAGTGTCAAGTATGCTGGATATTTAAACAATTTGGAACCCCCGTTATCTTCTGCTATGGCGACATAGATTTATTTCCTGGTGAGAATGGAGAGATCCTTTCTCAAGAGCTCCTCCTAGAAATCCTTCAATCACTCCCAGCGGGTGCCCTTTAAACGCAGGTAGAGACCCATCATCATATGGATGTTATTTAAAATGTGTGTTTAAAAAACTAACGAGAGGACTGGCCTATCCAACTGACAAGTTCTTTTTCAGCCAGTTCTCTCTAGGAAGGGGACCTAAATCTTATCACAAGAACGATGAAACGTAATGCAGGTTTAGTAGGCAGGCCTCCACGGCTTGTTTTCATTTGAGATTAGTGTGGGCTTATTTATTTATTTTGCAAATAAAGTATGAAAACCCCTAATGTGCAATATTATTTGATAACAAGATTTGATTTGGAATCCGCATTGAACATAATAGGCTATCAAAGGGAACGTCACATCAGAATCTTTTGTGTTGTATGTGTGAAACGTCCAAAGTAATTGCAAATGTGACAAAATCTAAATTATACATTTAAGAGGGAAATGGCGCTAAAAGTTCTTGCTTGATGTTCAGATAACACGAGCAGCTTATAAGCTTTTGTGTTTTGTTCTCTGTGTTGTAAATAATATTAGAAGTATCCCCAAGTCATGGCATGTTTATAAAACACAGATACAAAATCTGATGAGTTTAAAAAAAATAAAGTTATACTTTTTAGCCTTGTCCCATATGGTATTTCTCTTTCACATGCTTGTCATCTTTTAACAAATACCATTTAGTTGTCATAGCGACATAATCAAACATATGATTACATTTCAACACAGCGATGTCAATCACAGTGTTGGATGGATGAGAGTGGGGAGAACTCTTAGTGGTAACCAAATAGGAGAGAAGAGAGAACCACCAGTCCCTTTTAGAAAGACTTTTTCAAAGAAAGATGGGATAAAAGTTGGGGGTTATAAAAGAAGAAAAGCTGTATCCGCCTTTTCTCTCTCCCCCTACATCCCTACCTTCTCCTCTACCCTACAATTCAGGGCTTAAATCTTCCATTTGAGGGCGTGGGCCCAGCCTCCAGTGCCTGTGTAAATTGAGATGAGAATTTTTTTCTCCTCTAGATCTTAGGCTCCATCTGTTTGCTCAAGGTGACAGTGTCAAAGCCAACATAGGAAAGAGATGTCACCTGGTAGCACTTTCCATAACGACGTGTTGGTATTTTGACCTGGAGTGGCCATGGCCTTCAAAGCCACTCAACCAGCTTTTCTCAAATCTGAGTGTGCAGAAAAGTCACCCTCGGGGGGGGCGGGGGGCGGGGAGTTAGTTAAATGTAGATTCTGACTCAGACGGTCTGGGGTGTGGGACCTGAGGCTCCGCATTTCTAATAAGGTCCCTGATGCTGCTGCTGGGCCTTGGACCACACTGAGTAGTGAGGTCCTCAAGAACAATGTGTCTTGGCCTTCAAGGTAATGAAACATTGGAACATGAAGAAAAGTGTGTGTGTGTGTGTGTGTGTGTGTGTGTGTGTGTGTGTGTGTGTGTTGGGAATGGCCTCCTAAGACTTAGCCAATTCGATGCCAACTCAGCCCACTTGCTCTGATGAGGAACCAAAACATTTTCCAGCCCTTGTTGTGTGCCGGGCACTGTGGGGTGCTACTGGTATTTTTGCAATCTCCTTTTTACAGATGAAGCACAGAGCAGTTACATTTCTTGCCCAGGGTCACAGAGCTCATAACAGAGGTAGGACTTCTGAGACCCAGCCTGCCGGAATCTGGACCGTAGGACCTTAGGCTCTAGGCCATACTTTCTCTGAGAAAGTGTTTCACTCATTCTCTTCTCAGGGCCTTTGCACATGCTGTTCCCTCTGCCCAGATTGCCCTTCCTTACATCCTGCCTGACTGCTCACCCTTCAGATTTCAGCTCAGATATAACTTCTTAGAGAGCCCTTCTCTGATTCTTGTCCCACTTGAAATGAACTATATCCTGCTTTTCTCTCACAGCATTGCATTGATTTCCTTCATAGGTATGATCACAATTTCCAATTATTTGATTATTAGTGTTCATTTGCTTTCATATCTGTTTCCCCTCACAAAACGGTAAGCTCTATGAGGCCAGGGCCCACAGCTGTGTATTTCATCAGCCCCAAGCTCTACGCCTGGACCAGAATAAGGGCTCTGTATTTACTTGACTGGGTGGCTGATGGAGTGACTGACTGAATGAATGAATGAAGTGAATTTACACATACTGGAAATATTCTGCAAATAACTACTAAGCCACTAGAGGGCAAATCTATCATCACACCTATGGAAGTGTACCACATATGGTTGACTTACTTCAGAAAATAAATTCCAACAGTATTGCACCTCTCACATGTGTCCTGGGCCCTACAATAGGTGGACTAAAAAACTCATCTCAACTACATTAAAAAATGAGAGTATGGCTTTCAAAAGTCCACTCATTTCTAACTTCCTGATGCAGTCCTCACCGACATTAAAAGAAAACACCCAAACAGAATCTGAGATCATTTTTTTTTTCAGATTCTCAGAGCACACTCCGACTTCTCCGTCTCTTTGCTCCGGTCCTATCAACAGCCTCTTCTTCCCGTGGTGCGTAGGGAACTTAGGGAAACTGACACCCCGAGAGAGGGACAGATACAGATTTCCGTGGAGGCTTAGACTGTGGATGTGGCTCCACCATGAGTCACCAGGAAGTCAAGCATGATGTTAGAGGGGATCATTGTCACAGTTTGAGTCCCCCAGAAACTGACCCTGATGAAAGAATTCTGGAAAAGTCATCTGTTGGGAAGTGAGACGGGAATGGGAAGGCTCTCCGGTGTGCGTTATCCATGCAGTGGCCATTGTGGGAGCCTGGAGCTTCATCCCACAGGGAATTCTGGGAAGCATCGGGGACCCTCCACAGTTACACCTCAAGGATGAGGAGTTCAGGCTTTCACACACAACTCCTTTCAGGGGGAAGTTAATACTCAGGCACTAATAGGTACCTGAAAGGGCAAGACACCTTTCCTCCAGCACTAGAGAGGAAGCCTCCAGCAGAGGCACAGATAATGCAGACAAAAGTGTTAAGGCCCGAAGGAGCAAGGTAGGGCCATGGTGCCTACTGCCAATGGCCATGCTGATTCACACTGCCTCCACTTCATGCTAATTCACACTGCCTCCACTTCATGCTAATTCACACTGCCTCCACTTCATGCTGATTCACACTGCCTCCACTTCATGCTAATTCACACTGCCTCCACTTCATGCTAATTCACACTGCCTCCACTTCATGCTAATTCACACTGCCTCCACTTCATGCTAATTCACACTGCCGCCACGTCATAGTTGAGAGGGAGAATCTTGGAGCTGATGGGCCATGGGTTTGATTCATAATGTCTTATGTCTTTAGTACCTCAAAGCCCTAAGTACCTCTGATGCCCCCAGAGCTACCAGGACAAAGGGAATGTTGTGGCCTAGAGCTGTCGCTATCGCAACCTCCACCATTAACAGGGTCATTTGCCATCAGGAGGGAAGCCTGCTGTGTTAGTGCCATTGCCCCTCAATTTCCATGTTTTTGAGATGACTTCTTTCCTAAGTGCAGATATGATCCTGGATTTTCATCTGCCATCCTGTGTGATCTTGGACTTGGATCTGGAATTTTCTGGCCCTTTATTGCCCTGTCCATGGAAGGAAAGCAAGGATTCCCTTACCATGTCTATTTCACAAGGATGTTATGAGAAGAGACGAGATAGTATCTGAAAACGACTCTGAGCCCTGAAGAAAACGAGCTATATAAATATAAGTTATTACACAGTATTATTTTAACCTGGCCCAAGTTTAGATTAGTTATATGAATCATTCATCAACCTTTACTTTGTATAATTAAAAACGTGTGGTTCTTGGAATCTTTGCTTGGGAGGCAAGTTAATGTGGCGGGACTAGGATTGGCAAGCTCTTAGAAGTCAAAGATTTCTGGTCTAATGACAGACGCATTGATAGATGGGGGAATTCTATTATCAGATCTCATTTGGAGGTATTCTTAGACAGCTTTTTTAGGAGTCCGGGATTCATGCTTTTTCTTATTGGCCTTTTTCATATTCCCTGCCCTCCCATGGTATTTTAGAAGGTATTCAAGAATTGCCTTGAGTTTGTTTTTTTATTTTACCCCCCAGGAGGTCTATGCCATGTATCTGCTGCTGAGGTCTTCTCCTTGCATGAACGTTAAATGTTGATTGGTTTAGGGAGGGTAACTGAATGACACTCCTTTGGGACTTCCCATTTGAGTTTCTCTCCAAATGTAGAAGTGACCGATTTAAAAGTGTACCTTCTTAGTGTGTATCGCATTGACCACAGCAGTGCCTGAAAGAAAGCATCAACATGACAGCTAATTCTCTGAGCTTGTGTGCCTCTTGACGGCAGTGGTAGTGCCCTCATCTTTGTGTCTCCTCCAAAATGCCCAGTACAGCACCTGGCATCCAACGGGCACTCAACAACTGTTAATTGAATGAGTGAATGCTAATAAAGAGGAGGAAAAAAGAAATAAAAACACAATGAACCACTGAACCCAAGGAGGATATCATTAGCCATGGCCTCCCCATGTGTTAGTTATTAGCTATTAGTGGCGTGGGTGGTCTGGGAGAGATGGACTAATTCTTCTGCTGGCCACAGTGGTGTCAAACAGTATATTAAGTAATGGGAACAAGGGTGTTGACTGGATTTCTGCTGCACACTAAATTTCCCCTAGTGACTCCAGTGAATTAGACACATGCCCCAGGGGCCCGAGCTGTTCCCGGCTTGTAACTTACACAGCGGAAGGATCTGGTGAACAAAAGGATATCAGGTAAGGACTGCAGGGAGCATCCACCCCTCCATAAACACAAGGAAGCAGATTGTTGACAAATTTCACTCAAGTGTCACTACCCATTGGGTTATGAAGTAACAAGCGGGGAGGTAATAGCATATTATAAGGAGCTCAGTGGGCCATGTGCACCCACAATTCTGCTATTTCCTTCACTTTCAAGTATTGTCATGATCTCTCTGCCATGGTCCTGTGCAGTTATGATTGAGGAGTTACTAACAACACATACTTGGACTCCCTCACAAATAAACCAAAGTGAACAAATAAAGCAAGCTCTATAATAATCTCTATTAGAGATGAATCAATATTTATAATAATCTCTAGCTTGATTTTTGTCCATTGATCATGTAGAATTTCTTCACTTTTTTAAACAATCATATTTCCCTTCATTTTTAACTTTAACCATTTCTTCTTTGTTTTCACATGGGAAGTATGTTGCCTACTTCCTAGATCCAAACTTACACCCACTTGCACTATTTTTTTTCCCTTTTATTTCAAGATTTAGGGCTTTTTGATTTCTCCCCAAATCATTAAGTGGTTTGCTCTTTAAAAGAAACCAGAAAACTATAAAAGGCCCTTTAAACTTCTAGGACATCAGTTCACTTTTTCAGGAGAACATTTTGAAGAGGTGGGGTAAATGAAGTAGAAACATTCAGATTAAATTTCCTTTGAAATCCATGGGTTTTTAAATTAAGAGAAAGTGATTGGCAAAACATGTTTTGGTTTTTGCCGAAACTGAAATATTTGAAAAATAGTTCAAGATGTTCTTCCACACCCCAACAACATCCATCTGGGGCCATCCACCTCTAGCTGAAATCTATTCTTATGCATCCACCATGCAGAGAACGTAGGTCCTCCCTGCACTGAGAGGGCCGCCATATTTTTCTATGGGAGCACCTGTTGAATTCTAAAGAGTGGACATCCAGGTCTATGTCCTATATCGGGTTGATGACATTCTTTTCAGAAGTAGGAGGTTCTGGACCAGACAGTTGTTTCAACTTGACTTTGAATTAGGCCAAGACCCAAAAGTGGACTATGAGAATAGTTTCTTTGTCTGTCTGTCTATCTATCTATCTATCTATCTATCTATCTATCTATCTATCTCTGTATCTATCTTTCATTCAACCATGCATTCATTCAACAAGTGTTTATTTAGGGACTCTCATGTGCAAGATAGGATGTGACTACAAAGACAAAAAAAAAGACAATCCCTCGTCTTAGGGACCTGTTCATCTTCCAGGGGAGCTAGGCATATCTTTAAAGTGAAATATGTGGGAAGTACCATATTTGAGGTGAAGCAGAGGCACAAAAGAAGGAATGCTCAGATTTGCCCAGGGATGACAAAGAGGAAGAAATCATAGAGGAGGCATAAAAGGTGAGACAAAATAAAGGTGAAAGGTGGAGAGTGGCTGAAAAACTATGAAGCCTAAAGAAGGTGAATGTTGGAGCATCCATCGAGAAATGGTTAATTTGAACAAAGGAAAGAGATTAGCAAAAGCATGTGAGAGCCATCTTGATGCTCATGGGTGCAGGAAGATTTGGAGGAGCTGTTGTTCTATGGCGGACCTTTCCTTTCTTCTCTTTTCAAAATTTGGACGCTGACTCTCAACTTGTCTTGGCAGCCCCTGGTGGATGCTGTAAGTCCCGGGTCCCGGGTTCAGGCTGAGCTTTGCTTGGCCACATGTAGTCCTTTCTCCTCTCCGGGTCTTGGCTAGACTAGAGGATCTGTAAGGCCCATCAGAGAACAACTACATAGTCCTGGTTCTGAAAAATGTCACAAATTGTAGCTCCATCTCTGCCCCCAACTACCAGCATTTTTTATTCTAATGATCAGAGCTGGGAAAACTCAGTGCAAAACGTCTGTCCTCCTTTCGTTTTGCACCTTGGAATTCTGATGCCTGTGGGTCCTTGTTAGCCGCTTCACTAAATAAAGAACCGTGAGGGTTTTCCTACTTCAGAAAACAGCTGGGGCCCTGGAGACACTTTGCTCTGCTGATTGACAAGTATACTTGGAAGACACTTGGCTTTCACTGTGGCTGTTTGGTTATGGTTTTCTTTGGAATGCAATAAGAATGGCAGTTTCCTCACATTGCACTGAAATTACCAGTTAATTTGTAGCTGTGCATTCATCTAATCACAGGACTGAAAGGCTCGCTGTCCTTTGCATACATGAAAATGGTGGTATTAGTAATTGGGTTGTCACGTGTGGCGTAATGTGTGGTTTGGAAGCCATTATAGGATTACAGGCAATTTGGAGATTATCATCTCTATGACATCACCTATGGGGGTTGAGACCACTGGCAGCTCTATGCTTTCTGGGATTCAGATGCCATAGTTTTAAACATGCATAGGGCAGGTTTTCTGCGTCATTGACCAAGATGTTTTATATATCATCCATAGATTTGAAAGAGAGAGGGAGAATCTGGGTGACTTGACAGCAAATTGTTGCTTGACATTTTTCTGATGAGCACTGTATTATCCCTGATGTCAGAAAATAAAAACAAGGAAGAGTATACATGTGTAGCCTGAACCAATTCAAAACCTAGTCCTTCTCTGTTTCCAGTTCCAGTTCTAAACAAATTTGCCATGATTGTTTCTACAATTTTATCAGAAGTGTCACGTGGAATGTTCCCATAATGGGCTTTGAGGATTCTCAGCCTCTTCCTGATTTTCAAAATGAAAAGGAAGGGGGTTTATAAAGCCTCGGGTTCCTCCCTGCTTCAGTCTCTACTTTAGCTCCCTTTCCTCATCAGGACTTTGTTTTCTCCCTTCCTGGAATCACCTCCTCCTCTCTGTCCCACCCATGGAATCTGTCAGTAGGTTGGGAGAAGCTGGAAAAGGGTGACTCTTCCTAGGAGTTTCATGGCACCCCTGGAAGGGATAAGCAGAATGTGCCACTTTGGAGCTGGGCATTCTGGGTTTATTTCCTGCTCCAGGCTTAGATCTTTGACCTTGGACATGCTACTTCTCTTGGACACAGATGAGAGTGGAGAAAGGGAATATAAATGTCTCTTCCTCCTGGAATCCTTTTCTGACCTCACAGTCCTTCTAGATTTTTCCATAGTACCCTTGCTCACACCTGTCCCAGCACTTGTCCACATTTATTGAGATGGACTATTATTCCTGTCTCATCCATCCAATGGTGAGAGTGCAGAGGCTTTGTAGTTGATATAGTAATCAACAAATGAGTTAAAAAATAGACTAAATGATTACCCATGGCACAGGATTTTGTGAGGCTAAATGAGGTAACACATGTAAGCTCCCAGGGCACCATAGGCATCGCATAAAAGTTAGGGTCATTTATTAAAGCTGTAGAGCAGGTTTGTGCGAGAGCCACGATTACTCAAGGCACTGGGTGTGGCCATGCTCAGACACACTGCTGAAGAAATAATAGACTGTCAGTCCTCAAGGATCAAGGAAATACTTTCAACTCATTGGGCCACACACACCCAGAGCCATCCATGTGATCAGAGACTTCTGTGTCATAATGACAAGGCCCCAAGTATCCACAGACTCATCCAGGTGGGGACATCAAACCCTGGTGCTCACTTTTACATGCTCTGAAATGAAAATAAGTATACTGAGCTTGAGTGGGTCAATTGGGGGGAAAAAAGGGGGACATATGTAATACTTTTAACAATAAAGAATTACTTAAAAAAAAGAAAATAAGTAAACTGAAGTGTATTTCTCTAGTGGACAACTATACTGCAACGAGACACACATGTACATGTTCATTATACACATATATATGGAACATCACACAAAATTTGGTTGCATCTCCCAACCATAACACAGAGTGAAAAAAAGCCAGGCTCCAAAAGTACAAAGTATATGATTCCATTTATATGAGGTATAAAGACAGCTAAACTCATCTATGTTGTTTGAAGTCAGGATCGTGGCTACCCTTGGACAAGAGCATGAGGGGGATTTCTGGGTGGTAGGTTATGTTCTGTTTCTTGTTCTGGGTGTTATTACATGAGTGTGTTTGAGCTGTACACTTGTACTTTTTCATATATTATATAGTATAATACAGTGAAAAATTCAAACATAAAGAGTAATGAAGGAAGACTATAGGAGCGTCCAGGAATGTAAGATAAGTAGGCACCATGGTTCCTGGAAACGCCAGTGATATAATCTTATATAATAAAAGCCTAATATCCAAATCAACCAAATGGCAGAATGACCCCGGTCGGTGGGGGCGGGGGGGAGGGCTGGTGAGCAAGCGGCACCAGGCCAGCCAAGGCAGGTGCCAGTGGGCAGAGGGAGGGGACGG
>NW_005370286.1:3160720-3271072 GCF_000412655.1 Myotis brandtii | reverse complement strand
GGGGCTGCGGCACCATCCCCTGATCGTCCTGCAGGTTGCCTCCCACAGAGGGAGGCCAGACTGCAGCTTAGGCCCACTCCCTGCATCAGATATCCCTTGAAAGCTCCTGGTCTGCAAGAGGGTGAAGGCCGGGCTAAGGGACCCCCTCCAGGGCACAAATTTTCATGCACTGGGCCTCCAGTTTGAATATAAAAGGATGTGACCAGCATAGCATTAATGAGGGAGCCCTGTGAGGCCAGGGGGGGTTTTACTTTCATTTATGGCCATTCTTTTAATAATGATGTTTTAAAATGCTAATATTTACTAAATGCTTACTATAGCTATTGCTCTTTCCATTGTACAGATGGGAAAATTGAGGTTTAAAGAGATTAAGTTTCAGGCAGGGTTTCTTTCTGAGTAGGCCAGAGATAGGCCCCACTTATTCTTAAGAGACAGCAAGACCCCAGAGAGAAGTGGCTGCAGGGAGTGTCTCGGTCAGGGGCAGGAACCTTTTTTCAGCCAATGGCCATTTAAATATTTATAACACCATTCATGGGCCATACAAAATTATCAACTTAAAAATGAGCCTGCTATATTTGGTCAAACATTTAATTGACTCGCCCCTAATGCCTTGGCAGAGCCAGACCAAATGATTCCACAGGCCTTATACATATGGCCCACAAGCTGGACTTTCCCCAACCCTGGTCTAGGTACAGGATCAAAAGCAACTTAGCAAAATTTTCCACGTCTCAAGTATGATATGGAAGCAACAGAGAGTTCAGGCCTGAAGGAGCCACCCAGGGAGGGCAGTAGATGTCTCAGCTATAACCTTTGTAGGCTGATGGCAGGTAGACCAGATGGTCCACATCTCCTTCTCTCACTGCATAAGATTCTGAAATTATAAATTAACCCCAGGAATGGAGGAAGGTGGAGGTCAGCTGGAGATGTGTTAAAGTCAGAAATTATGTTGTCTATAGAAACCACGAGATGTATATTTAAATATATTAAATAAAAATATAGTCAATATAGCAATTATTTCTTCTCTGCACACTCAAATGGGGACTGAGGCTAATACCCGCAGCTTATGTTGGCGTTAGGAGCTGAAGCCATTCCTTGATAGGACTCAGACCTCTGCACCTTTGAAGGTCATGTACATGCCCCTGGGTTTGGAGTGTGAGTGTGTGTGTCTCTGTGTGTGTGTACACAAGCTTTGAGCAGAGTCCTGTCTGGGTGGACGCAATGGGGAAGTCCAGGTGTTTTTACTTTGTGATCACGTATTTCATAGACCCACGAAGTCTGCTTTCAGATGCAGCAGCATTATCAGAGTTTGAATTTTTTTGAGCCACATTTCATGTGGTTCCCTAAATGTTAGAACTTCTTTTATCCCCAGACCCAGCAGAAGACTTTCATAGGGTTTCCATTAAATGACCACAATGAAATGTGCATCATGCTACGTTTGAGAATCTCTACTCTCACAGTGGCTTACTCTCGTGCTGTCTGATGGCGAGGCCTCGGAATCATTCAAGTATGTCTCTAATTTGCGCTGCGCTTGGGAGAAGTATCAATAGTAAGATATCACTTTCCTAAGCAATATCATACCCTGATTGAACCTTGCCAGGGAGTCATAGGCCTTGGTGGTTGCATTTGCCTTAGATCCAATTACAGCTGTAAGAGTGGTTTGCATTAGAAGTTCTGACTCTGGGATTTGATCATTCTAAGTAGGATAAACCACCAAAAGAATGTGAATTGCCTTCACTAAAAGGCTGTAATAGCCCAGAGAATATCTTTCATATTTCAAATTGGGAAAACCCAGCACTGCCTTCAACCCTGCGACGGCTCTTTAATGCCAGTCAAAGCAGTGCCAAGTTCCACATTGGGCGGGTCTGTCTGGACCCTCCAGTCAAAGGGAGTTTCGTCCTTGAATAACAAAAGGGCTTCCCTATGAGGGCTTCTTGCAGCCCAGACTCTGGGAACTGGGGTTCAGGGGTGCCGTATCTAAAGGCAGCTGACCCATGCTTGTTCTAAGTGCCTGCAGACTTGGAAATGATCCTCATCCATCTCCCCCGCCTACCGAACTCCTCCCTAAGGCTGTCCCATTTCTGCCCAAAGCTGCCTGACTTTGGAAGCAGTTGTGTCCACAGATGTTGGACATAAAAGAAATGATTCTCTCTCAAGACTCTGAAAGGTCATGCTCCCGGCCAGCAGCTGTGAAAGGGCGCTCGCCACTTCATAGTCTGCAGACAAATCTGACCTCCAGTCCACGCCTGTCCCCATGTTAGAGCAATGTAACCCCAACAACACATGTCCCCTGGCTGTTCTCTGACCTGGAACCCAGGACTAAGAAAGGACTCCGACTGCTTAGAAGGAGGGGTGAGGACCCCAACTTGCCCTCTAGGCCGCTGGTTACCCAAGCACACCAGTTACAGCAGCTCTCCACTCGGCTGGCGACTGCCCATCCAATCCCCCCTCTGTCACTGCTGAGAAGAGCCAGCAAGAAGAATAGGCAGTGACACATGCTCTCCACCTCCCTGCCCCCAAGTCATGTGTAGTAAGGACGCCCCCAGTCACGGGACCTTGGCCATGGGCCTCCTGGACCTGTCCAGGTGAGCTGTAGCGACGTGTCATTGGTAGGGAAACCCAATTTCTTCCTTTAGAAAATAAATGTACTTATATAACCAAATCATGCTGGGAATTACCTTGGGGCACAGAATTATTTTTGAAAAGAATCCAATATACAGGCCAGAAAAATGGTTTGCAGAAACTCACAGTAGTGTTTTATCTTTATGAACAACATTTTATTAGACATACTTGCTGCAAATTTTGGCATTTTATGAAAAGAATAACAGGTCTCATTTAGTTGATTTTTCTACTTCATTGCAAATGCCCTTTTCTCCCTCCATATTTCTTCCCTCCTTCCTTCCATTCTTCCTCTCTTTCCCTTCCTTCCTCCTTCCCTCTCTTCCTTCCTTCCTTCCTTCCTTCCTTCCTTCCTTCCTTCCTTCCTTCTCTTCTTATAAACTTCTCTCCCTCCTGGTCCTATTTTTTAAGAAAGAAATTACATTCTATCATCTTCCTTCTAAATAATGACATTTTTAAAAAATCCAGAGTTGAGCTTCAAATGAAAATTCTTAGTTGCATTCTATATATTGGAACTTTAATGACTCTCCAACACCAATTAAACCAAACAAAATTAATTGCCAATTACTCTTTTAAAAAAACTACAGAATATAATTGCTGTGAAATGGCCTGTTTGAGTGTATGTGTGTGTGTGTGTGTGTGTGTGTGTGTGTGTGTGTATGTGTGTGATACTTCCAATTTACTGATAGAATTTTTGATTCTAAACTTCGACCCACTGATTCTTACTTGGAATAATATCAAGATTCAGAAGTCAACCCATTTAGGGCTTCAACCCTAACCAGAGATTTAGCATCAAATAAAGTGTTGAGTACGGGTACCTCCGTCTACTCCAGAGTGATGTGCGACCCTCCCTCCCTGGCGGACCAGGGGATTCGGATCCTGATAACACGCTCAGGTGCCACTCCTGTCATCCAGGAGGACAACGGCGGGACTCACAGGAACGCTGTAAGGCTGAGCGCACGACACAGACAAATCGGCCCCCAAAGCAATGCGCTGTCACCTCCCAGGAGCAGCGCTTGAGCTCAGGGAGGGGAAGCGCGTATTAGGAGAGCAGGTTAAAAATTGACATTATCCCAGACTTTCATGAAATCAAAATTATGGCCATGATGCCAAGTTATTATAATGTATTTATTACCGGGATTGCTTTCATATTTAACCAATTTGGCCCATCTCAAGACCTGCTTTAAAATGCACCACCTTGCCCACCTTTCCCATTTTCATATGAAAAACAGGAAAGCAAAAACTAATTTACTCAGAGAGACACAGAGCCTGTTTGCCCGTTTATCTCTTACAGACCACCCCTCAGCCCAATGTTGACAGTACATGATATTCCATTAATCTGCCTAATGAAAATTTAACCAGTGTTATAAACAAATAATTGGCTATTATCCTCTCAAAGATCCCGAATAAATTACTTCTGCTTATTTCCTCCCCTCTCTCGGTGCTCAAAAGCTAGCCGTTTCTGATGAATGTCACTAGGAGAAGGAAGGGGGACCCGCCACATTCCCACTCCAGGCTTTGGGCTTCTGTAACCACGGCCATTGTCATGAGCAGGCGACTCTAGGAGGATGGAGAAGGGGGGCAGGAGAGAGGCTCCCCACCTGGGGGTCACCAGCCTACCCCACCTTTAGGGACCACTTTCTACATCTCTCATCATCTCCACACCCCCACCCACTTGGTTCTGCTATTGTCTTTCATTCTGACTTCCATTGTGTTTCTCCTTCATCCCTGTCCCTACGTCTTGAGTGTTTAGAAATTCTTCATCTCTTCTTCTTATCTCAGCCACATGCCCAATCCTCCATCCCCTAGTCCTCTGACTGCTTTGCTGGTGTCATTGTGGTTTCCGACGAGAGCTTACATCTCTTTTGGAATCACCTTGGTTGCTTATTAGGCTGGGAGCTCTACTTTCAAATGGAACACCGGGTGCCCAAATGGTTGGCATAAGCTTTATTGAATGATTCAACCAAACTATTTGGATGAGGCACAGACCCTGTGTGTAGCAGGAGGTCGAATCGGGCAAATTGAAGGAATCTGTTTCAAGCCATTGTTGCTAAAGAGCAGCCCTACCTCCACAGCTCCACAGGACAGCTAGCGCGGTTTGGCTAAGTGGCAGGCTACTCAAGGGGAAAAGCTGAGACAGGACTGAGAATACCTCATTGCCTTCCTTGACTGGGTCATCTATCTTCTCTACTAGATAAAAACTTTAGTATTATTTTAAGACAGAGATTGTGTGTTGCTCACCTACTTCATCACCATGTGACACAGAAAAGTACTGAGTGAATGAATGATTCCTGAATGAACAAATGTAAACATCATAGGCTCTTCTAAGGAACATTTTTCTTAGGAGCAAAGGTAATAAAATGTTAGATATGAAGATTTTTAAAAAAAAAATAATGGGCTCCCTTTCTCAAAGCCCGTAGATTTTCTACATAGATAAATACCTTCAGTCCCAACATTTATGCCGCAAACTGCAAAAATGAACTTAAACACCATTTACATTCTCTCTGAAATGCTTGGTGGAAGCATCGCCACTGTCCATTAGGAAGCAGCACAGAGGAGCAGAGAGCAGCGACTCTCATGCTGTGGTCCTCAACCTTCAGAATGAAAAGGTCATCGAAGAAGATTATTATATGAAGACCCTCAGCCCCATGCCCGGATTTTCATCAGTGGATTTAGGAGTCTGCTACTGTATTACATGTCCCCAGAGGTCCTGATGGAGGTGGCTTGTGGGCAACTCACTGAGAAATGCTGCTCTGGGAGCTTAGCCCCCATTTTGGAATCACCTAGAGCTTCTGATGAGGCTGGTTCCATGTGTTATTACCAAGAGGTTAACCTCTTCAGAGAGGCCCCTGGGCTCAGTTCTGGAGTGAAGGGGGCACCAGAGGGAGCGGCCATGACCCGCTCTTGGCCCCAGCGGCCACCTCAGTTAGTGCTACTTCAACATGAGTCTTCACTGCCAATGTCGTCCATCTTACCCACGGCCGGTCCAGCTTGCAGCCAGATACCTGAGTCTGGAGCTTCCGAGAAACGTTAGGGCTGGAAGTCCAGAATTAGAATTCAAGCGATCAGCTCAATAATTTGTTATTTCCTCCCAACGTGTGAGTTTCCAATAGACAGCTGCTCAGATAGAAGCCTGATAGCATATGATAGTGGAAAGATAATACCAATAACCAACATTGGTGCTGGTGCTTCTCACACTTGTGATCTCACTTGATCTTTGCAACAACCCTCTGATGCTTGCGGAACTCACTCCCATCCAGCAGATGTGAGAGCTGAGGCCCAGCACAGTGGGAGGAGAAGCTGTGTCACAGTGCTGGGACAAGAGCCACGGCAATCTGATGGAGACTATAGGCCGGAGGACTCCAGGGTAGCAGGTGGCCTAGGGAGAAAGGAACGTAGTGGATTCCCTTCCCAGCACTTGGCCCCATGGGAATGGACATCATGGGCCCATTATGTTGGACTTTACCATCTATGCTAGTGGTGTGTCACCAGGGATGGGACCTCGGTCTTACATCGGTCTTACATGAAGGTCCTATCTCAACTGATGCAACATTTGCAAAGCTGCCCCCCAGGGCAGTTGAGGCAGCATGTGCAAAGCACGTAGCCTGATTGGAGAAGGGGCTGGGTTACCCATAACTGCTATCATGGTAGTTACCGTTCTGACCCCAGAAATGTGTTCACGGCCCTCCAGGGGAATCCATCCAAGCCCAGTGCGAGGCACAACCTCAAAGCAGGTGTAATTGTTCCAGGGCAGAGGACCTTTGGTGCCCCCCAGGCCCCTTGGCTGAGATTGTGGTCCCAGCGAGGCTGCACTGAGCCCTGCCCTAATTACCATCATCAAGGGCACGGGGGGAACTGGTCTTCTCAAATGAGGAGAAGAGACTGAGAGAGAGAGAGATTGGAGGCTGGGTTATCAAGCTCTGAAGATGCCTTATGGTTTGGAGAGCAGCTGATGAACAAAAGTATGCATTTAGGTTGGCCCAGGCTCCATAGGAAAGATCTAGATTTCACCAGAAATAGACTATTTCCTCCAGTGACCCCAAAAGCAATCAAGGGGACTGCGTTTGTAGGGAAGCCTGTGGGATTCGGCATCAGCTGCCGATGCAGACTCCATCAGCCGCCACGGGCCGAAAATGGGGTACCTGTGATTGCTGTCGGACAAAGACCGAGATGGACTCGGCACATGAATGGGGACTTGAGTTAAGTTCTCCTGCCTCTTCTCATCCCAGCCCTGGCCCGACCAGAACTGGGAGGACCACCTTCTACTAGCCGTGGCCCTTTCTGTGTAACCCATGTCAGTCCATGGGACCTCCAAAGGCACTGCCAATCATTCGTGGGCCCTGTCTTAGATCCGGTCCAAATCCACAATCGCCTCCTGAGAACCCACCAGGAGGGTCACCCCAGCAGCCCCATTCAGGCCGTGATTTGAATATTGGTAAAAGGGATGATCCTTGAGCATTTCCCTGCTCTTGCTCTAGGCTCCAAAAATCAGGAACATTTGAGCAGCACTGGGCAAGAGATAAAGTTGGCAGGGAGCAAAGGTCCGAGTGGCAGCATGGCAATCGGCGAGAGAAGAGTCATTTTGCATTTTCCGAGCACCAGCCAGCATTCTAAGTCCTTCCAGATACATCCACTCAGTTCATCCTCCCAAGCTTCTGAGGCAGGTACTGCTCCCAACCCCAGTTTCCAGATGAGGAAGCTGAGGGACGGATGAACTCAGGCAACCTGAGCTAGCGCCCTGTGCTTAGACACTGCACCCAGCCTGGTTTCCCATCACTTCAGACGGCACCTCTTTCGCAAGTCTGTTCCCTAGCTTCCCTGGGAGGACCACGCCTTCAGAGACGCTTGAGCTGGCGTCTCTTTCTTTTCTGGCAAGGAAATGCCAAGTATGTGTCAGGGGCACGCGATGATTGCCCAGAAACCACATGGCCTATCATATGTCATCCCTCATCATTTATTTTTATGAGAGTAGTAAGTGGTATCAGCATTTTATAAGCATGTATTTATATTTGTTAATTTAATTTATGCAAATGCCTCATTTATGTAAATCATCCACAGATCCGCCATCAGGATATCTTTAGCAAAATCACATAATCAAGATATTTAGGGATCTGACATAGATAATCAGGGAACGCAAATTATTTTTACTGCATGTTCTTTACGGCATGAAGCTCCTCCAGCGTCAGCAGTCTGGTTTCACGAAGGCTGGCTTCCCAGCGCTGGGGTTGCCTTGGTCTGTCTTTGCTCTCTCGCCCCGTGTCCTTGCGCGGGGGCGGCCCGCCTGGGCCAGGCTGCTGGGAGGGGGATCTCAGCTGCAGCCCCGCTTTTCCATTCTCTTCTGAGGGATGAGGTTACGGTGTGTAAACACAACACAGTGCTTCACAGCCATCCCCGAGCTTTGGGCTTGATCCCTCCCTGATGACAGCCTTCTCATTACCCATTCATGACGCTGCCAGGCAGTCCTCACGCATAACAAGCTCCCCCCCGACACCTGGACCGTCCATTCCGAGTTTCAGGCCGACACTCTAACCACTGAGCACACCAGCCAGGGCCGAAAAGGCTTCTTTTTTCGGGAAGAGAGGTGGGAAACACAGCCCTGTTTTTCTTGACAAAATCAGGACACTGGGAACCCAATGATGGCCACACCAGAACGCTAGCAAAACAGTCTGTGAAAGCCAAGTGCATGTTGGGAGGAGCCGGCAACTTTGCCAGGGCCTGCCCAGCGCTTCCGCAATGAGTGTTCGTTATAAGCAAACACATGCATCATTTATTTTTAGCCTTTTATCATCTCCTTGGGACCCTGCCTCTTTGACAAAGGTCACGAAATAAGGAAATAAATGATGGTCTGGAAGCCGATTCTCTTTCCTGGGATCTAACTTCAGGGCTCAGGTACCGAAGAGCATCTGACCTGCTCTCAGCCTCTGGCTCCCAACTTCCCAATGATTATTTCACGGTCGCTCAGAAATCAGTGCATCTCATGAACCCAATTATCGTATCAATAAGCGATTAAATGTGCCTGGAACATTTTCATTGCGTGGAGACCTGTTCTCTAACTCAAAACAAATTTTCAGAACGGGTCACAATTTTCCACATTTGCTCTTCACAGTGGATTGGTTGGCGAATGGGGAGCCAGGGTCCCTGTCTCTCGTCTCAGTTTCCGGTAAGCTGCTCCCAGGTGATGGGCGGCTGTCTTACGCCTTTTCTTTTCCTACGAACTTTTCCCCCCAAATGCAGAGAGCTTGCATCCTGCTACTGCTGGCCTTTCGGCTGCCGGCTAAAGAGATAATTGAAATTTTTTTGTACGTTGCCAACAGGAAGGAATAAGAAAAAGCAATTTTGACATAAGTAAATGTCGGAGTTGCAAATTTGGTTGGTATAGTATTTTTTTTAAAAAAAGAGAACAAAACCTTAGACAAATATTGAAAAATCGGGAGCTTTTATTTAAAACTTTGTATTTTCAAACTCCTTTGGCGGCTGGAAAAAACCCCAAACCTCAGGAGCTCTGAGGACACTGTGGCCACATTGTCCCATGGCGCCTGCCCATCTAGGCACGGAGTGTCACCACCACCCTTCTCTCTCCCAACTGCCTCACAGCCAAGCTCCCTCGCGTATGTCACAGAAACATGGAGAGCAGGGGTGGGGAGGGAGGGCTCTGGGGTGGACAGCTGACTCTTCTCACATGTCCCCTTGGGCAAGGTACTGAACCTCCCTGTGCCTCAGTTTCTTCACCTGAAAAATGGGGATAATATAGTCCTATTGTCTAAGCCGGTTATAAAGATTAAGAAGAGGTCATAAGAATAAAGTACTTAGCGCAGTTTCTAGCACATAGTAAGTGCTCAGTTAACACCATGCCTGCCCCTGGGAATACAGGTGACTTTGCCCTCCAATAGTCAAAAAACGCAAACCAGTCATTTAGAAGCAGCTTTGATGACCTTGCTCAGAGACTGGTCCCTGGGGTCCCTCCTGTTCTCACCGCCTTTCCAGCTCTACCCCGTGGGTTCCAACTACAAACAGCATTTGTGTACAACTAGCGCTCAGAGGGGAGAAAACTGGCCGGGCAGGACAGGTTGATTCTCTCTTGACAGGATGGCCCATGGGACTCTGAGAGGCCAGGTTCTACCCACCACAGGCAGACAACCCAGGGGTCACTGTCACCAGCCCACTCCCCCAGAACCAGATGCCATCAGCAAACTGAGTTAGGAGGAGGGGGAAAAAAAAAAGACTCCAGGAAGAAAAGCTCTGAATGAATAGTGTTGCACATGAACTAATCTGGGCTTCATGCATATTCAGAAGAGCAGTGAGTGAAAAAGCGGCGTTTCAGACAGCTTTACGTTTTCAAATTAAGTTAATAAAATAAGATTTCCAATGTAATGACAAATTAATTCTTCTTTTCATAAGTTTATTAAAATAAGCGTCTCCTATCTCCTAACTAGCGCTGACATATGCTTATATAGATACATCCACCCAGTAACCCAATCTCCCGGCAATCTTGAAGCAATTAACTCCTTCTAATCTTGAGCTAACAAAGCCCACGGTGCCAAAGGCCCCGGAGAACGCCCCTCCGCGCCTGAGCCTCGCCGGGCAGCCTCCCTCCAGCCCCCCTGCTCACAGCATCCTTCGGGATGCTCAGAAGTGGTCCAGCGGTGGCGATTCCGACGCAAACAGATGAGTCATCACAGATCATAAGATCTTCATTAACTCCTTATTTCTCTGCTAATTAACACAGAAAGAATGAGCTGTGTGCCTGACAGGCACGGGCTGACCCACCGCTTGGTGGTTAATGGAATGCAAATGACATCTAATGAGGGCCTCTCCGTGGAGTGCGGGCAGCTGGCCTGCTATTTTTGCTGTGGATTTTAAAGCGCTGGAGCTCCATGGGAAGAGTTTCCCTAATAATTTAAACGGCAGCTGAATTTGTCATTTAAAGTCCATGCATTTATGTAGGCCCTAAACATGGCAGAATTAACGTAAGCTGTTAATGACCAGGTTTAGATACTGCTGCAGGCCCCGCCAAAAGAAGCACAATATTTGTTTATTATGTCAGGTGACGCGATGCATTTTGGGTTTTGTTTTAATGTGACAGTAGCAGGCCTGTGATCAAAATGTTGCTTCTTCGTTGATCCTGAGCATAGCCTTTGCAGGTTATTATAGCTTTAAAATGTTAGCTGCAGCAACCAAACTTTCATCACCTGAGATTTATCTTAGCGTACAGATAGGAAAATCAGCCCAAATATGATTTGTGTGCTGTCAGTAAAATGTTGATTCGCTTAAGGGGTTTTAGCAACGCAGCCAACGGTGCAGCTCAAAGAAGGAATGTTACTATTGATTGTATCATCTATTAATGATAATTAAGTGACAGACTTTACAAACAAGAGCATGATTTTTTTAAAAGGTTGTATTGAGATGCATGCTTGCCTGACCGTGTGGCTCAGCGGTTGAGCATCGACCTAAGAACCAGGAAGTCACATTCCAGTTCCCAGTCAAGGCACATGCCTGGGTTGCTGGCTCAATCCTCAGTTGGGGGCGTGCAGGAGGCAGCTGGTCAATGATTCTCTCTCATCATTGATGTTTCTCTTTCTCTCCCTCTCTCTTCCTCTCTGCAATCCATGAAAATATATTAAATGCATGCTTTCCTCTACCTATAACCATCCCCTTAACCTGTGTGGGGAAGACCCTCCTCAGTTAAAATCCCGAGCTCTCTTCTCAACCCAGGTCTTTAAGCAACTTCCTTTCTACTGAATTGAATTGGCAATTCGCTCACCCAAGAGACCTGGCTTTGCAGTATCATCCCACACTAAAGTCTTGCTTAGAAACAGGAAGTATAGGATGGTTATTGTGAAATTCAAAAGAATTATCACTCTACAAAATAGACTCTCTGATTCCGACACTATCCAGGCCCACCCCACTCTCTCACGTTGACTTTTTCCACAACTAGGACCTTAGGAGTCCATCCGAGTAGCTGGAATGTCTGCACTCTAGGATCCTTCAAGTTTCATGACAAATAGTTTCCTGCTTCCTAATGGGGGAAGGCTGGTGGGAGAGAGGAAATCGTGGTAGTCAAAATTATGAGTTGTTGCTTGACGTTTGTAAGGAGTTTCTGGAAAGGTGATTTCTCTAAAATTTCCAACTTTTAATTCCTTTTGAATTTCAGCATCAGTTAGGGATAACAAGTCTTCTTCTTTAGAATTTCTCTCGAACCCAGTCTTGAAAGGGGTGAAGAGATTTGTCTTCCTTTCTATTCGATGGATGTGCTCGAGGCCCCTGTAGCAGCCCTTCCTCCAGGACTCTGCTCTCCTGGCTCTTCTCGTGGCCCCCGCTTACCATGCAGGCAGGTCTCAGCTCAATGTCACCATCCGCGTTGGATGGTCACCTGAAGCAGCCCCAGTCATTCCTAAGAATGCATCTGCCTGCATTCGTTCGTTGCCCATCTACTGTCTTCTGGGGGCTGTTCACTGTCTGGAACCCCCCCCCCCGCCCCAGCTCTGTAAGCTCCAGGAGACGAGGCACCCTGCCCACTGCTGTATCCCCAGAACAGTGCCTGGTCTGTGGCAGGGGCAGTGGGAATGAGGGAACCTCAGATGCTCCCTCCAGAATGAAGGTCATGTCACACCCCAGGCTCCCTTTGCCAAACTTGAGTATATTTTGTTGAGCTTTAGCATGAAATCACCCTTCTGTTGCCCTTCTTGTGAGAAGTTCCCAAAGGGTATTGATTTCTGCATTGATTCTATATTGGTTGTGCAAACAGAGAGTGTTTTGCTGTTAGGAGCAAGCAGAGTTGATGAAATTAAGTCCCTGATATATGTGTTATTTTAAACTATTCTTTCCACAAACTTTCCCTCCCTCATTTTAGTTATTAATTGAAATTTAATTGACTTATAACGTTATTTAGTTTCCGGTATAGAACACAATCATTCCATATTTGTATATACTGCAAAATATATAAGTCTAGTTAGCATCCATCACCATACACAGTCACAATATTTTGCCTGTGATGAGAACTTTTAAGATCTACTCTCAAATACACAGTATAGTATTATTAACTATAGTCACCATGCTGTACATCACATCCCCATTTTCCACAAAGTTTTATGCATCCCAACTCCTTATAATTGGGCAAGTGGACAGAAAAAAAAAAAGGTAAGAACGAGAGAGAGAAAAAAATTGAAAGGGAAAATAAAAATAGCTAGCAGTAGAGGGCCAACAGTTGCACACCTTTGCATGAGGCTACTGGAGGCCCTTGAAACTTTATCAAATGGTATGGCTTTGGAGAAGACTGCCTCCATGTCCTCACGAAGTAGAAAAAATGACATTTTAGGTAGAAATTGCTTTAGAAAAAAAAACATTTTAAGTACATTTGAGGGTGCCATCACTCCTTGGATGGTTCTTCTCAAAGCTCTCAAAAAGCCTTTGACACTGTTTTTAACTAACCAAGCAGCAGAATGCCCCGTGCAAAACCCATTTCCTTTTTAAAAAAAAAATATTTTTATTGATTTCAGAGAGAAGAAGGGAGAGGGAAAGAGAGAGAGAAACATCAGTGATGAGAGAGAATCATTGATCGGTTGCCTCCTGCACACCCCACACTGGGGATTGAGCCCGCAACCCGGGCATGTGTCCTGACCAGGAATTAAACTGTGACCTCCTGGTTCATAGGTTGACGCTCAACCACTGAGCCATGCTGGCCAGGCCAAAAGCCATTTCCACTGCACATGGCTCTGGAATCAGATCTCCTGGGAAGGCAGCTGGGTGTTCATGAGAGAGAAGCCACCCCTGGTGACAGTCCAGGTCTGGCTGGTAAGCCAGTACTGAGCATGGAGGCAGGTGTGATCGGTACACGTCACGGAGAACTGTGAGCTCTTCTCAGAAGACATTTATAAACATGGGGAATGTTGAGGCACGGGGATATGCATTTCAGAGTCAGGTACTCTAGTTGGACCAGTTTTAATGATCAAAAAGGTACTATGCGCCCAGGAAGCCTTGAGTGAACCCTTGTCTCTCTGTTTTTGCAAACTGGTTAAAGGCTGCACACAGCGTTCAGAGGCATCAAGCTCGTAGAGGAGACATGTGTGAATCTCCACCCCTCTCCCCCTTGGCTACCACCCCTGGAATTTCGAGCTTGAATGACTGGCAATCATTGGGGCACCAGCTCTGCTTGCTCCTGCCCTTTATATGCATAAGGCCTGAGAGCAAGTGAAATTCAGTTGACACAATAGTCTCATTAAATTCCCCATCTAAGGAAACCTACAGTTATAGGTGGACACCCAAGCAATGCACAGTAAAAACAAAACTGGGAATGATATGGCATGGAAGCACATAGTGCTTGGGGAAGGAAAAACCCAAGTGTGTGAGAAGGGCTAATCCCTAGCAAATAAGAACCCTGACAATTGCTTTTTCGACCATGGGCTGTTGACAGAGCTGTGAAAATGGCAGAGACTCCTTCTAAATCTTTCCCCCTTTTATTTAAATGAAAACATCTTTGTGAGTTATATAGAGTTAGGATGTCACCAATTTTGAAGGTAATCTTTTAGGTTAAGTATGTTCCCACATTAAACTGATAATTATCCCTCCTCTTCTTCTATCCCCCTGACACTCAACACACTGGATTTTTTTTTGCTTCATGTTTTATTTATGGGACAGAATTAAGATGCAGATTCACAAAAACATAAAAACTCATAATTATTCATAAAGGGCTTTCAGGTTATTCAGTACATTTTTATGAAACTCTGAGTTTGTGGGAAGGCATATTTGAAAGTTTTTGGAAGTCAACTAATATAAAGTCTAATCTGAAAATGATCAAAATCTTTGAATATAAGTCTGTTTCAGTATTCATAATCTATTTTTAACTGAAGTAATGGGTATTGATATCCTTATAAATATATTCAGGGCTGGCCTGGCAAGAGAGGAGATTTGCATATTGAATGCAAATAACCAATGTGGGAAGAAAGGTCTACTTAGGAATCTTTGATCACTAAACAAATGTAATAAAGGAGAGAGGTTTTTCCTGTTTGTTGGCCATCTGTATGGTGCAATGTGCTTTTAAAGATATGCCCAAGTCTAGGAAAGCGTCCCACCAATTGGAAATGGACACGTTCTATTTATTCTGGTCCCTGTTGATGGAGGTGACCGCTATACCTTATTGCAGCGGTTCTCAACCTGTGGTCGCGACCCCTTTGGCGGTCGAACGACCCTTTCACAGGGGTCGCCTAAGACCATCCTGCATATCAGATATTTACATTACGATTCATAACAGTAGCAACATTACAGTTATGAAGTAGCAACGAAAATAATTTTATGGTTGGGTCACAACATGAGGAACTGTATTAAAGGGCCAGAAGGTTGAGAACCACTGCCTTATAGAAATGGTTAAAGAGCAAAGAACATCTGAAAACAGTTGTGAGGATGGAGGCTCTACAAGCCTTCCCTTCCTGATGATGACTTAGGCTCTTCAGCCAGCTCAAAAATGAAGAACATTCTGATGAGGAAGACACCCTGTTGATCAAACTCTGGGGAGTGTAATCCCAAACCACTGATCAAGGGACATGTGCGCTCTTGGGATGATCCCAATGGAAACATCTGGAAATCAAATGTAGAGAGTAAGAAGCCTATTGCTGCTTGGGAAATTCCTCTTTACAATGGAGAGAGGCAGGGAGATGGAATAGAAAGAGCATGACCTTCGGTGCCTAGACCTGGAATTGAATCTCCTCTCTGGATAATCTTGGGCAAGTCAGTTAGCCATTCTAAATCTTGGTTGACTCATTGGTGTAAAAAAAAAAAAATCTACCTTGAAATAGCTGTAAGATAAAATGTGATCATGGATACGAAATATCTCATACAGCACCTGGTGCCTGGTAGGCACTGAAGAGATGTCAGCTCTTTAATGAAGTCATGTTACTTTGCTGTAGGCTTTTTATTCATATTTTAAACCTATGTGCACATATACGCTCACACACAAAGATGTAGATCTAAAAAATCCCCATGATCTATACACTTGCATTTGCATATACATCACAGGGGTTTGGGGTGCAGCTAATTAAGGAAAATGCCCCCTCTTTCTACTAAAGTTAAACACTGTTGAGGTGATAGATTTCACAGCTTGAGCCACTTCCTGCCTGAAATTTACTCAACTCTGTCGCTCACCCTGTCTGTGTCCTGGTGACCTTCCCTCCAGCTTTGCTCCTCACACCGCGCACATCCTGATGCAAGGCCTGCTGAGGTTTAGAACATTAGAGAAATCTAAGGAACATTGTAGAAAGTGACAAAGGGACTTTGGTTGTTGTCTGCTTCTTCGGAGGGGTTGTTTGCCGTCTCAAACTCCACCACTGTGAGAACCATAAACCTCCCCAGATGCTCTGGAAAAGCTGGGTTGATGGCAGCCTTGGTCCCATCCCTCCTCCCCCACCCCCACCCCCAGCATGCCGCAAGAAGGGGCCAGGTCAGCTGTGCTGGAGGGAACTGAGAGAAAGCGCATGTCCCTGATGAAGTGCTCAATAATGCCACGGTTGGAGGCAGAGCTCTGGATTCCGCATTCGGCTGGTTCGTATGTGCTCCCCTCTCTAACCAACAGCGTGGGCTTGGAATTTAATATACTTTCAAGTGCGTTTTAGTACGTGTGACATTTTTGAACCAAAAGCTAGCTCAGAGGAATGTCATTTTGCTGAGACGATTCTCAAGATGTGCTGCTGGGCCTGAATGAGATCCTCATTTCACAGGTGATGTAGGAGCTACCTTCCCTGGACGGATGCAAATTCCTCCATTTCTTTGGAAAGCATAGCGGTTCATGAATTTAACTAAGTGGAGAGACCCCCTCCCCCAGATTCCAAGAGGCCCCCATACCGTTGGTTAAGCTGAGCTAAATATGTAAATAAAAATCACACAGTACTTTTCCTATCAACAGTGGTCAAGTTACTTCGAGGGCCCCGGAGTTTTAACTACCCCAAGGGAAGGAGGGCCAATGATAATATCATTCCCCTGAAAGTGTTGGGTTTCTGTTTATTTTCAACACAGGCAGCTGGTAAGTAAATTTATCCTCAAAAGGAGTGACCCTTTTAATGGTCCTACTTTACCTGAAAAAATAACTCCTTTACACTCACTTAGCCTCAGCGCCCCATTCCCCATCCCAATTGATAGGCCTGGGAACAGCTGTCACCTGCGTTGTCAAGACTAGTTTGTTCACTGGTGGCTGCCTGGATGGAGAGGGTTCTGAGGCCACACCTGGGCTTGGTGGAAGTGGGTGAGGGCGTTGATTAGTGATGTCTGGGGCCATGAATGGTGAAGTCTGCCGAGGGAAGGGCCGGAGAGGACTGCTCCTTTATGTTAGTCATTACTGTTATTTGCCATGGGGGGCACTCCCCATGAATTAGGCACCCATGAGTCAGTCTCCTTTTTGGACAATAGATGACAGTGATCCCGGCATTTCTGAGTTTTAAGGAAATTCTTAAAAACCCAGGGATCCAAGGATTTCTAAGCACTGCAGTGATTAGCAGAGAAATGATAGAGCCTAGACAGCAAGAGATATAGACTCCTAAGATGCACAAGTGTTTCTCTTATTACCCAGCCATGCCTTACTTTTAATAACCTTATTGCTCTTCTACTTATTTTTTTAAGCACAAAGCTCAGATTTGGCCATTGCCCTGCTCATATTCTTTCGATGGTGCCCCAGTGCCTAGAGAATAGGATGGTTTCCTGAGGCTGGCATTTTAGATCTCACGCAGCTGATATCTTATGGAGGGAGAGAGACAATGCATGCATAAGCCACAAACAATTGCACATTGTGATTAGAGTTATTTTTGAAAACTCTGGGAATAATGAGAAGGGCCAAGCAGTTGCTCTTAGATACTGTAAGCAGAGGTATTCTCTTTGAGGAAACCCACCAGTCCATATTTATTGGTTTGTAAGTTTAAAAAGAAAACTCAAATCACTTAAAACAAAGAAAGAAGAAAGAGAGAGACAGAGACAGGAAGGAAGGAAGGAAGGAAGGAAGGAAGGAAGGAAGGATGGAAGGATGGAAGGAAAGAAGGAAGGGGAAGAAAGAAAGAAAGAAAGAAAGAAAGAAAGAAAGAAAGAAAGAAAGAAAGAAAGAAAGGAAGGAAGGAAGGAAGGAAGGAAGGAAGGAAGGAAGGAAGGAAGGAAGAAAGAGAAAGGAAGAGAGAAAGAAAGAAAGAGAAAGGAAGAGAGAAAGAAAGAAAAAAGGCATGGCTGCAGTTGAGACCTTAATCAACGTTACTGAGACCAGGCTTCTCTGTCCCTTTCTCTGCATATTGGTTCTCCCCTCCTCTCTGTCTCCCTCCTCCCCTAAGACAGTCCCTTCCTGAACTGACAAAGATAGTCAGTGCAACCACAAGCTCACATCTTACCAACTCAGCAGCCCCAGTGGAAAGAGAATACCTCTTTCTCATTGGTTCCAGAAGGACTTTAGAGGTTGACCCTCATTGGCCAGCCATAAGTCACATGCGAATCCTTGAACCAGTCACCGTGGCCAGAGCTAGGTTATATGACTGGGAGCTTCCTGGAAAGGGTTCAGCCTCTTCCTCCAAAATCTCACTGACTAAGGGTGGGGCAAGCTGATTCCTTCAAAGGAAACTTTGGATTTTGCTACCAAAAGAAGTGAGAAGCCATTCCCAGAAGGCGGGCACAGCAGGGGTCCAACCAAAGGAGATGACAATCTGAAACCAGATGAGAAAAAGCTAGCCCTGTGAAGAGCTGAGTGGGAAGGCATATTCCAGACAGAGGGAGCAGTAGGCAAAAATGACAGTGAAGGTCATTGCATCTGCAGGGAGGTGAGCCGGGGAACCAGTGGTTGATATGAGTTTGGAGAGGTTGGCAGGAGTTAGATCATAGAATATTCTAGGCCAAGGACACAGGACCCATTACCACTCTTCCTTTTCATAATAAATTACAAATTTCTTCAGAGATCTTGTAGTTCACTCCTATCTAGATTTACTAAATTTTTGAGATTTCAGCTATTCTATTCTGAAAAGGACAGAATACCTTTACCTTAAAATCAGAAAAAAATATATCATTTGACTTGGAAATGCTTAAATGCTCATTAACCAATTTTTTTTAAAGAAGCTTTTGTTTTGAAGATGTAAAGAATGCATCAGGTTGCTACTGTTCAGACCACTTTAGGGTTCCCTCATCAGACCTTAACCTTTCACAAGCATTCTACCTGCCGCTGAGATGTCTCAGCTTCAACCAGAATCGGGCATTGCATTTCCCGAGGACACGGAAGTCCTCCTGGATCAGCTGTATTTAGAAAATTATTCCAGCTCTTAAAAAGTCAGATTGAGCCAACCTGGATTTTGAATCTTTGTGATGACTTTTGCATTTCATCTATTTATTTCTTAATACCTAGCCAGATTAGACTAAAGTGTTTTCATCTCAAATGTCATGGCTATGCATTAAAGTGGAGGAGCGCAAGCCGGTTTGGCTCAGTGGATAGAGCATCAATCGGCCTATGGACTAAAGGGTCCCTGGTTGGATTCCAGTCAAGGGCACATGCCCGGGTTGTGGGCTCAATTCCAGTAAAGGGCGTGGAGGAGGCAGCCGATCCATGATTCTCTCTCATCATTGATGTTTCTATCTCTCTCCATCCCTTCCTCTTTGAAATCAATAAAAATATATTTTTAAAAAATGAATAGAGGAAACTGACTTGACAATGTTGTGGGTTTTTATTTTATCACCAATCAGATCACACTTTCCTTATTCAGAGAAAAATGCTTATGTTGAAAGCAATGAAGAAAATAAGAAAGAACAATGTCATACGTGACTGACAGCTGGTTTTCCCGGGAGCTGCTGGCGTGACATGGGACTCCTAGCACAAGCATACTAAGCAGGAGAAGGCTGAGCCAGCCGACCTGGAAGGTGGTATTGCTGGATTCACATCCTATTCCTACTCTCGCCCATCCTGTTCCCACTGCAGCGCTTTGGCCAGCTTCCCACTGAAGCAGGCAGAAGCCCACAATCATCTATTACGAGTTTTTTCTTCACTCGAGATTTATTTTGGTTTTGTTGTTGTTATACTTAACATAACAGATGTTCTGGCATTTTTTCACAGAATACCACAGCGAGCCTCATGTTATCCCTAAAACCCTACACAATTTTAGATAGTCCCTCTGAAATAATGTTCTCCTCCTTTGGAATTTTATCTTCAAGGAGGCCTTTTTTTCTCGCTATTTGTAATAGTGCATTACAATGAACGCTATGGAGAAAGGAACTGTTTACTCATTTGCTTTCTAACTTTGGAATTAACGGCTGTTGAAAGATAATTACCCCAGTGCTGGAGTCAGAGAGTCTACACATCTGCTGAAAAAGAAGAAAAACATTCCTTTTGATTTTTTCACTTCTGCCCCCAATTTACAAGCAGGACTCAATGGTGATAGTAAATGCATTTAGGATTATTCTAGAGACAAGTTGCAGCCCTAATTTGAATTGAATGTGTTTGAGCCACAGTCAAATGCCTAAAGCAACCCTGATGGGGGTGGCTCGGTTGCTTGAGCATCATCCTGTGCACCGAAAGGTCACTGGTTTGATTCCCTGGGTTGTGGGTTCAATCCCCGGTTGGGGTGCATGTAGGAGGCAGCTGATCAATGTTTCGCTGTCACATCGATGCCTCTCTCTATCTCAGCGGTTCTCAACCTGTGGGTCGAGACCCCTTTGGGGGTCGAACGACCCTTTCACAGGGGTCACCTAAGACCATCGGAAAACACATATATAATTACATATTGTTTTTGTGATTAATCGCTATGCTTTAATTATGTTCAATTTGTAACAATGAAAATACATCCTGCATATCAGATATTTACATGACGATTCATAACAGTAGCAAAATTACAGTTATGAAGTAGCAACAAAAATAATTTTATGGTTGGGGGTCACCACAACATGAGGAACTGTATTAAAGGGTCACGGCATTAGGAAGGTTGAGAACCACTGCTCTATCTCTATCTCTCTTTCTCCCACCCCCTCTCCCCTTCTCTCTCAAAATCAATAAAAACGTGTGTGTGTTTTTAATGCCCAAAGCACACCCTCTGTGTTCTTCTGGGAGAGGGAAGTGGAGGGTACGTTAATGATCAGACTTAATCTCTGGCCTGGGAAGATTCCCAGGTTTCTGTCCCCCGGTCTTGGATGCACTTTTAAGACTAAGGTTGACCCATAGTCAGTGTAGGGCTGACCGTCAGGCCCGACACCTCCCAAAGCAGCCTGCGGGTTATTGACAGGCTGCCTCCATCTCCCTCCGCAGCTCAGGGGACAGTCACCTGGCTCTTTACCTTCCTGGGCAAGGTGAGCGCCCCTTGTGTTTGCCGTCCTGTCACCAAAGAGAACAGCACAATGTAAAGTATCCCTTAATGTGCTAAAAGCCTCCGCCAAGGATGGCTAAACAAACAAAGCATTAAGTTGCCTTTCAAGCTGACCTGGCCCTCTCTCCTAATTGTGTGGGTAGCTGATTGACAAAATTGATGATCCTTGAGGAGCCATTTCCTCCGCATCAGGTCATTACTCAGTACAAGAGAGCTGAGGGCCACCGGTTAGATTCCCAATTCCTTGTTCAGCCGTTCAATGCACTGGCATCTGCCCGCCTCATACCGTTTCCCACCTCCGCCTCTGAGATGCCCCTTAGCCACAGTGTTCCACTCAGGAGCACAGGGCGTTTCCCGCATCCTCTACAGCCCACACTCCCGCTCTCCTGACCTTTGGCATTTATTGCTAACACCTCTTTAGAGCAGTGATGGCGAACCTATGACACGCGTGTCAGAGGTGACACGTGAACTCATTTTTTTGGTTGATTTTTCTTTGTTAAATGGCATTTAAATATATAAAATAAATATCAAAAATATAAGTCTTTGTTTTACTATGGTTGCAAATATCAAAAAATTTCTATATGTGACACGGCACCAGAGTTAAGTTAGGGTTTTTCAAAATGCTGACACGCCGAGCTCAAAAGGTTCGCCATCACTGTCCTGGAGGCTGGCCTCCCTACCTAGTGATAAGCCAACTTGAGGACAGAAATCTCAGCTCCAACTTCTGAGCTTTCCCCAGGGCTGAGGGCCGTCCCCTACACTTACCAGGTCCTTCATGAGGGCATCAATGGGTGGATAACCACCCGCAGAAACATTTTGACTAATATCTCACCAAATCCAGGAAAAAAATAAACATTTGCAAAACTGTGGCGAATCAAAACTTTGCCTCGATGGCTTTTCTCTTCCGGCTGGCAAACGCCACCGGCGCACAGTGGCTGTGACTGTAGACACAGACTCTGTTTAGTCGCCACATGTTTTAACAGGTGCCAGAAGCTGCCAACACAGATGGCCTGGCAGGATGCCGGCGGTTCCCTGGATGAAGTTTGCTTTTACTACATGAAGTTCCCCGTGGCTTCGAGAATGGATGTTCTTTGGCTTCGTACTGACTTTCGGTCGCCGGGGATGGTGGCTCATTTATCACCTCTGATCCTGCTGGAAGGATGCATTTCTCTTCCTACAGTGAAAAGTACTCTACTGTAACTGGGAGTCTAGATGGTAGAACAGTACTACTTGTTTGCTTATTTAATAAAACATATCTGGACTATGGACTGGACTAGGCACTAGGACAATAGAGGTGAGCAAAGGGAGAAATGGTCCCTGCTGCGTAGACCTTACAGGTGAGTTGCAGGAACATACACTCATCAAGTTACCTGTGCACAAAGCTCGCGGTACTTCCCTTCCCCTGCTTTATTATGTTTGCAATGACATACTAGTGCGTGATTTGATTACCTGCTGTTTCTTCTTCCATTAGGCTAAAGGCTCCCCAAGTTCCTATTAGTAGTAACCATGGACCCCTACTTTGAGCAGCGTGCTTGCCACTATTATAGTGCTTAAGACATACCTGAAGTATTTGTTGATTGAAAGATAATTGAACAAAGGAGTGTCTGAATCTGGGCCAGGGGTGGGAACCTTTTCTCTGCCAAGGGCCATTTGGATATTGATAACATCATTCACGGGCCATACAAAGTTATCAACTTAAAAATTAGCCTGCTATCTTTGGTCGAACATTTAATTAACTCACCCCTAATGCCTTGGCAGGCCAGACCAAAAGATTTCATGGGCCTCATACGGCCTGTGGGTTGGATATTTCCCTGCTCTAGGCAACTCATGAACCTATTTTATTTGCACCCAACATTGTACCTGAGCTGAAATGCAACAGGTTTTCTTTTTTAATTCTTTACATAAATAAAGAAAATAAAAATTTACTTAAACTTCTCTAAATGCTGACTCTTACATTCAAGATGATCAACCCTCAGCATTTATAGTATCGGAATCTTTAGAAAAGGGCCTACCATTCCTTATGTCTAGGGCTTTGACCTATTTCAGAGGGAGGCAGGAAGAGCAGATTATTTGTTCACTAACCAGCACTGCTTGGGCGCTTGCTAAATGCCCGGCGCTGCTCCACGACTAGAGATACAGAGTGAACGAGACGAACGTCTTGCCCTCCTGAAACTTATAATCTTGGAATGTTCTGTGCATGGGAAGCATATGCGTATGTGGGTGATGGCATCAATGTCTCAGCGCTGCTGTAATAAGTTACCAAAAACTCGGTCACTATTCACTCACAGTCCTGGAGGCCAGAAGTCCACATCAAGGTGTCATTCGGGCCATTCTCTCGGGAACTTCTAGAGTCCCTTCCACACCTCTCTTCTAGCTCTTGGTGGCTGCCAGCAATCCTCGCTGTCCCTTCGCTTGGATCACTACACCGCTCACCTCTGTCATCACATGGTCTTCCCTATGGGTCTCGGTGTCTCTGATCGTCTCCTTTCTCTCAATGACACTGGCCCCCCCAAATCCAGGATAATCTCATCTCGAGACCCTTCACTTAATCATACCTGCAAAGACCTTATTTCCAAAAGAGGTCACATTCACAGGTACCAGGGTTAGGACTTAGCCATATCTTTGTGGGGGACACTATTTAACCTACTCTAGGGGGGTCTTGTTACATTTTGCCACTCACCCTCCTGATGTTGATTCCCTGCCCAGTGACCTTCACCTTGCTTTCTGATATTATGCTGCTCCACACCCCCTTCCTCCTGTGGCCTGCTGCTCAGACCTTCTGGGCCTCCCGTACACCCCAGCCACCCAGGCTCCGGTGCTGGTGCCCTGTTCTAGCCAGGTTCGGACAGAAGGAAGCCACCCCGATGACGCAAGGCCAGTGATTACTGAGTCAAAGACTCTTAAAACTTTACAAACTGAAATAAAATGTTCATTGGCAGAAATCACCTTGAGACCTTAACAAACTTTGTTAAACATCTGTAGCTTCAAAGGAGAGAAAGAACTCACTGTGTTCTAGCAGGGAATGACTAGTTTCTGATGGATTGTTGGATATTGTGTTACAATTATAAGTTTAAAAACACACACAGAAAAATCTAGAGAAATGACCCACCGTTGAGAAGTAGAAAGAAGGCTGGGATCCAGTTTCTGAGGCTGACCAAGCCCTGACACCGAGATGTCAGATAAATTAGGCACCCACCTCAGCTATGGACCTCTCGCCTAATTTAGAGAAGTGATATTCACAAACATTGTCAATAATTCCGAGTTTACAATCACACCTTTGACTGTTGACTTAAAGCATCTAGTTTGGTTCAGGCTACTGGTGATGTTTACACTTTGGAATCTATTATGCATAGAAAAATTAGGGATTATCTTTGACCTGGGTGCCACATATTCTTATGCAAAACTAAGTAGGGTTATTTATTCATTTAATCAATTCCATATGTTTGCTATCATCATCACCATGTAGAGCAGATCTGATTTCTGCTGAGGTCAAACCCACATCATCCTGTGTGTGGGGATGGTAGGTCTGATTGTGAACACAGAGAGCCTGGTTGGCATTCAGACAGCGTTAAGCCTTCCTGACTTTTGCCACACAATGGCATCGCTTTATTTTCCAAGAGGTCGCCTGCCATTCAATGATAGGATTAAGAGAAGGTTTCTTTTATTTGTGAAAGTAAAATTAGGGCCTAAAATGAGGGGAAGCCTGGACTTTGCACTTGCATTTGAGCCCAGTCTGGGGCATGTGGAGAAAGAGAACATGATCAATGGTGGAGAAAGACCCATGAGTATGGCCACAAAACTGTGGCCCACGGAGACTCCATGTAATTCTACAAAATCACACTGAGCTCAGTGCTCTATGTTCCAGGCACAAAACTAGGCTCTGGTGATGCTGCAAAGATGAACTGTGTAGCCCTCAGGGAGTTATGAGATGAGAGAGAGAGAGAGAGAGAGAGAGAGAGAGAGAGAGAATGTATGCATAGTATGTAGTACATATAAGGGCTAAGGAGATGTAGATGAGGAGCTGTTGATTCTATAGGCTTGAGGCCGGGATGGAATTGAGGAGGAGAACACAGAAAAAGTTCAGAGAAGCAGTTGATCTCTCTCACTGGTTTCATAAAAGTCCAACACTTGGGCAAGGCAAACAGAAACATTCTGTGCAAATGCAACAGCAGTAGGGGGCATGCAGGAGGCAGCCAATCAATGGTTCTCTCTCCTCATTGATGTTTCTACCCCTTTGTCCCCCTCCCTTCCTCTCTGAAATCAATAAAAATATATTTTTAAACATCAGCAAGTAGAGTATTGGAATAATAAACTCAAGTTGAATCTACAGCTGTAAATCTAGTGCCTTAAACAGAATTCAGTGTAATAAAATTTAATTCAAAAGATATTTTTTATGCCTAGAACGTTGCTGGGAAAGTGTTGATATTTATCATTTCTGAATAATGGGATTACTAGGGGAAGCATTTTCTTTTTATTATTTTCTGTATTTGTGAAGGCTTTTTACAACTTTTGGGTCGCTTTTATCAACAGAAATAAAAAAACTAAATTAAAAAAACCCCACAGTTGTAGAGGGCATCCTCTAACATTCCTCTTCTCAGTTAAAGAGCCCTCAGCATAAACACTTCTTTCTTTCAGCACCAGGAAGCATGTGAAAGGCGAGTGGACATTTCTGCCAACACACCTGCACCGGAGGGCTTACGCTGGTTTCCAGTTTTATTTCTTTTGCTTTGTGACATGTCCAGTTCTCTTTGGAAAATTCTTCACTTTTGTCTGATGCAGAGATTCTTAAAAGACGCCAATTTCATGGGCTGCTCTGGCTTTCTAGATCCCGGGCAGGGTTTTCTGAAACTGTGATTGGCTCCCCCAAAGGAGGAACGCTGGGTTTGAACGCCCAGGTGGTTTGTCAGTGGCTGCTGAGGTCCAAGTCCAGGGAAAATTCTCGTGGGTGAAGGAGTCCTGCAGGGTATCGTATGGCATCGCCAACAGTGTAAGAACATTCCAGAGATGGAGGAAATGGTAAGAAGGGGAGAGAACTGTGAATTCTCCTTCTCACACGTGGTTCCTTTGTGGCCCGTCTTTCTCAGAAGAAAAGAGCAGGTGCAGGGGGAGGGTCCCCTCGGAGGAGCTGCTTGTGTTCAACATCTTTTCAGCCAGCACCAATGAAAGGAGTGGGATGCAGGGGGAATTGAAAAGCAGGAAGAAAATAACATGGTGGAATATTTCTCACCAAGATTTAAGAACAAAGATCCTCCCATCTCCCAAACAGGAGCCATAAATTATAGGTGAGCCTTCTGAAATCACTTCTTAATTCAAATTAAGTTCTCCCAAGTTGGCCACACAGATTTAGGTATGTTAGTTATTTAAGGACAATTGATTTCAGTTAAAAGGTACAAAGAAACGCTACGTATTTCTTCATAACAAAGACTGTTAGTGGCTTTACCACACTCTAGTTTCAAAGGCAACTCTATATTCAGGTAGAGTCTGGGAGGTGTGGGGGAACTTGACGAATGAAACTATCCATGTGTAATTAATATGGATTCATTAATTAGCAGTAATACATGGTACATAGGTGGAGTCTATATCTCAATTCATATATTCAATACTCACACAGCATTTGTCTCAGCAGCATCATACAACCTGAATTATGAAGGAAACTACCCAAATAAGTCATCTGGCTGACGCACTGCACTGAGGTGGGTACATAGTTAATTCAGTGGTTTCAACCTTCTCAAACACAAGAACACTTCGTTTTTAACTTCGAAAACCTTCTTTAATATCACATTAGTTCAGCCCTCGCTGGTTTGGTTCAGTGGATCGAGCGTTGGCCTGCGGACTGAAGATTCAGTTCTGGTCAAGGGCACATACCTTGGTTGCAGGGTCGATCACAGTACACACGTGGGAGGCAACCAATCAATGTGTCTCTCTCGCATCAATGTTCTTTCTCTGTGTCTCTCTCCCTCCCTTCCACTCTTTCTAAAAAAAAAAAAATCAACGGAAAAATATCCTCAGGTGAGGATTAACAACAACAAATTAGTTCTAATTGTAATACAAGTTCTATGGGATTTTTTTGTGTGTTTTGTTTTATTTTTGGGGGTTTTGTTGTTGTTGTTGTTGTTACTTGTGTGTTTGTTTTTGATGGTTTTTTTTTTTTTGTTAATCCTCACCCAAGGATATTTTTCCATTGATTTTTAAAGAAAAGGAAAAACAGAGAGAAACATTGATGTGAAAGAAACACATCGATTGGTTGCCCGTTGTCTCCTGCATAATCCCCGACCGGGCCCAGGCTGGGGAGGATCCTGCAACCAAGGTACGTGTCCTTGACAAGAATCGAACCCGGAACCTTTGGTCCATAGGCCAACACTCTATCCACTGAGCCAAATTGGCTAGGGCATAATATAAGTTCTTTGCAAACAAATACATCAAGAATAAAAGCTACTATGAGTTCAATAATAATTTGAAATTCAGTACCAACACATCTGTAGTTATAGATAGAATGGCATTTGGACAGTCTGGGGTCTGTAGACACTGCTTTTAGCGAGTGTGGATTCATGAACCCCTGGCAGTATTGCTGTGACCCTGCAGAAGTCTGTGGCCTCAAGGAAACTCTGGACTATATCCTTGTGGTACTTATTAGTGCTATTTCCCCAAAATACCTGATTCTCTTCCTCCTGGGTATAGGGTGGGATTGTACTTCCCTGACCCTTGAGTTATGTTGAGCCGTATGACTTGCCTTGGCCAATCAAACGTGAGTGGAAGTGACATGTGTAATTTACTGGCAGAAACCTTTAAGAGCCAGTATGTGGCTCCCTCCTCTTTTCATCTGACTGTTAGTAGCAAAGCTCTGGGTGGTAGGGGTCCCGTCAACCAGTCTCTGATTGAGAAAGACATGGAGGAAAGTTCCAACCCACTCAGGCCAAACTCAGATACGTAGGAAGCATTAGTTCAAAATAAACCTATGGTTTTTAGTTGAGATGTTAAAGCTGTTTGTTATTGCAGCATTACCTGGCTGATCCTGACTTGCACGGTCCTTGAGGATCGTTGGTTATTTGTGCTTTATAGATAGATCCTCTAACCCAGTGTCTCAACTACTTAACTACTTATTCCAAAGTAACATGTATTACTCAGTCCCAGTTCTTCCTTGTAACCTTTGATGGCCTCAGAAGATTTCCAAATATATTTCTAAACACCATTTTCTTTTTATAAATCTTCTACCTTAACCGGAAAGGTTTTCAACTCAGTAAATTTTTCTAGTAGAGAGAAAAGGATGTGAGGAAGAAGTAATTAACAACAATAATAAAAGGTGCCGGGTAGAACTTGGAGGGAGAGAATGAATACTCAACTCAGATGACAGGCAGGTGCTTTGAGGAGAATAGTTTGATCTAGGACCAATACATTAGTATTTCTGAAGCCCACTTTTACTTAAACACTTTGCCTGCAGAGAATAGATTTTAACACTCTTCACCATGGGCTCTGGAGGGACGTGTTTCCCCCCCACCTGTAGTCCACAATAGAATCTCCTGGGCAACTTTGAGAAATACCGATGCCCACATACCACCTGAAAGCAATTAGACCAGACTCTCTGGGGTTATGAGTTTCTGAAAGAAAAACAATAGCGAAATAAACATTGTGTTTTGTTATCGATAGTCTTGAAAAATAACTGGCAATAATTCTTTCCCAACAAATTTTCCTTATTTGTAACTAAAGTTGAAGAAGGAATTCTGCCCCAGCTTCTCTCTAATGGGTTATCCCTAATTTATCACTCAAGTCCTGGACCAAACCTCTCACCGACATATTACTTTGTCCTTTTTTAAGGTGTCTATTCCTGCACAACAAAATATCACAACCTTCGTGGCTTAAAACAACATATATTTAGTAACTCACAGTTTCTGTGGTCAGGCATCTGGGTCTTGTGTTCAGGGTCTCCAAAGACTGCGATCAAGGTGTTAGCTGGGCTGTTTTCCTTCGTGGAACTGAGTCTTTCTCACAGCCCTTGCTACTGTGGTTGCTTGCTCCTGTAGGACCGAGGTCCTCATTTCTGGTAGCTCTCATCCTGGGGCTGCTCTCAGCTCCTAGCGACCACAGTACCTCTCTATGTGGCTCCCTCATAAGTTCTCCCACAACACGGCACTGACTACTTCACCTGACCAAGTCAGGCCCAGCCAGGGCAAGCTTGCTTTGCATTAACTCAAACTCAACTCATTTGGAACTTTAATTACATCTGGGAATCCGCTTCACCTTTTTCTATTCTATGGACAAGAAGCAAATCATGAGTCTCATTCATACTCAATGGGAAGGGGTTATAGGAGCTGGCTCACTGGAGAGAGGGGGTCATTGTAGCATGTATATGCCACGTTATTTTTGAAAATCATGGTAATTTTTACATATCTTTCTAATATTGTGATGGCTCAAACTGGGCACTATCATTATCATCAACATCATCATTGTTATCCTTACCTGGTCATCCTCGGAAAGATGGAGAGAGCACTGGAAAGATAGATCAGCCCCCCTTTCTGCCCCTGCTCCAGCTCCCAGCCCCTGCGCGTTGTATTGGGTTTATGGTCAACAGCTGTACGTTGCTGGCTCATATTCAACCTGTTCCCAATTACGACCGCCACCACCTCCCTGTCTTGTGAAAGTTCATATTTAAGATCCATGTGCAAGAATCAAAGATGTTTCCTCCAACTAAGAAGAACTCGCTTGCCTGACGAGACCCTAACAGACTCCTCATCCACTTGATGTTAGGAATCAATCAAAGTTAAATAACACAGATCCTAAAATGACTGTGTCTCCTACAACAGAAAAAGGGTGATGAGTACTACTCAGCAGAGAAAACGCTAGTTATTTCTTTTTTTAAAAAAATGTATATTTTTTATTGATTTCAGAGAAGAAACATTAATGATGAGAGAGAATCATTGATCAGCTGCCTCCTGCATGCCCCCTACTGGGGATCAAGTCTGAAACCGGGCATGTGCCCTGACCAGGAATCGAGCTGTGTTCATAGGTTGACACTCAACCACCGAGCCACACTGGCCGGGCTGATACTACTTATTTCTTGTGAGCGGCCATGGATAAAGATTAGGAAAGATCTCAATGGATTGATTATAGATACTAAGCAGCAAGAGGAATATTTTTCCCACTTTCTTTTCAATTTTTCCAATTGTTTTCCTACAAAATACAAAGCAAAGGGAGGAAATACAGATATTATATATTTGACACTGTAGTAGTAATCATGAAATAGATTTCAGCCATTTCTATGTCTAGTAACTGAGCAAGAATAATAATAAAAATAAAGATAGAGGAGCATGATAAAGATATTAGACCGTATGCTAAAAATATATTAACAACCAGGGGATTTCTTTTTAAAGTTTCTTCTTTTCTGAGATTCAACATTGATATGTTTTTCTCATTTAGGTTCACTAAGTAATGTTTATTATTAATCCAAATTCCCAATATTGAAGGGGAGATATTTCCCATATGGTTGACATGCTGCTCTGTAGGTTCATAAATTTGGAGGAGTTTTGATTAACACTGACAGAAAACCCTTTGAAAACATATGGCTGCGTATACATCATGTCATTCCTAATAAGATGACACATACTTCTTTGCTTTTCCCTAATAAGATGAGTTCAGTCGTATTTAAGAAACATGATAATACTTTGTCGATTTTCCTTTCGGGGAGAGAAAAATTGAGTAAAAATAAACTGTTTGGTTGTTTCAGCAGACGCTGAAAGCATAGCAGAGAGTTTGTGCGAATTAAAAAAAAAGTGCTATCTCTAATTACTTTTTATAGACCCAATTAACATGTAAATGCGGAGTGTTTTCTGACACCCCCCATTTCCTTCTTGGTGACTCTGGTCCCTCATTCCTTCTAGCTGACTGGGTATCCATCTCACCCTCACCAGGCTTTAGAACTGCCTTCTACAGTCCTTGCCGATCACAGCTTTCCTACCATTTGGGCTCCAAGAACATTCTCATTCTTGGTAGCTTACATTTTTCAGATGAACCGTTTTCTTTGTTTCTTGGACTGATTTGTTTCCATTTCTCCTGAATCCCGTCGCAATAAATTCATTCTGAGAATCCAAACATGAGCTATTGGAAGTATACTTTAAAATATAACAAATACAGAAAGAAAATTGGCAACTTGTACCAAGAATCTTTAAAAAAACACACAAGTCAATACTTTTTGACCCAGCGAGTCCCCTTTTAGAAATCCACCATAAGGAAGTAATTTAATATGTGCAAAGAGTTTATTATCAGGGATGTTCATAATAGTATTATAACAAAAAAAAAATCAGGAAAAACTTACATGGCCATAAAATGGAAGATGCTTAAATAAATGTTGAGGATCAATTATAAATCATTTGCAGGCTGCAGGATAATAAAAAATTAAAGCTGAATTGCTAGAGCACATGCAAGCCCAGGACCCAGGGAAATACACACAGTTTTTATAAAAGGCTAAAAATTTATCAGCAGCAATTAAACAAGAGAAGGATTTAATTCCTGTCATAAACAATTAAAGGTGGTGGCTGAAGAAGAAAACAAGTGATTCCACTGTGCTAGGACCACCTGTGCCCCTCCTCAGCACGGAAGAGAGTGAGGCAGTGAAATGCTGAGACGTTTTGCTTATACCTTTCAATTTGGAGATAAGACTTAGGGATTGAGTAGGTGACCTGGAGAAGACCCGAACCCATTTCAAATGGAATCCCATCCATACCACAGCATATCAGCAGAGGAAGAAGGGGAGGTGCCAAGGCCTACCCTTCCCACTGGTCAGGGGGGAAACAAGCTAGTCTATAGGGTACTCAACATGACTTCAGGAAAAAAGAACAGAACTCAGTTCTCCCTAACAAGAACTTCCTGTGTTTTCTCATTTCACTCTATATGGTCAGGCTGAGAAACACACACACACACACACACACACACACACACACACACACACACGATTTACATTACACTCAGAGAGTAGAACACAAAGGGGCCCCAGAAAAGCAGGGAAGGTCATAAAGGAGCGATCACACACTCATACTATCACCAAGAAAGGTCTGGGCAACCATGCAAATATCCTTTAGAAAAGAGAGGGCACAGCCCTGCCTGTGTGGCTCAGTGGTTGAGCATCGACCTATGAACCCCCCCTCCAAGGTCACAGTTCGATTCCCAGTCAGGGCACATGCCCGGGTTGTTGGCTCAATCCCCATTGGAGGCCGTGCAGGAGGCATCCAATTGATGATTCTATCTCATCATTGATATTTCTATCTCTTTCTCCCTCTCCCTTCCTTTCTAAAATCAATAAAAGCATATTTAAAGAAAAAGAAAAGAGAGGGTACAGTTTTTTTAGCTATAAGATGAATAAGGTCTGAGAATCTAATGTAAAACATGATGACTGTAGTTAATAACACTATATTATAAAATTGAAATTTTGCTAAGGGAGTAGAACTTAACTGTTGTCACCAAAAAAATAAAAAAGAGAGAGATAAATATGTTAGGTGAGGATGGATATATTAATTCACTAGACAGTGGGAATCCTTTTATGATAGATAGGTAGATAGATAGATAGATAGATAGATAATAGATAGATACATAGATACATAGGTAGATAGGTAAATGAGAGAGAATAAAACAACAAAACATAGATGAGAAAATCCCATCTAGAAACAAAATTAACAGAAGAAATCATTAGAAGTGATTGTTTTATGCTATAGAAGAACTTGATAAAAGTCACTAAAATAAAATAGAATGAAAATAATAAAATAACAGAATAAGAAGAAAGCAAAGACTGAAGCAATAATTAAGCATTGAGAAGTAAAACAACATCATTGCAATACATTAGACTCAGCAAGGAAAAGACTAGATGTAAATAAAAATTCCACTGCTGGAATGGAGACAATCTTGAGATCATCATAGTGAGCGCAGAGAAAATGTAAAGAGTGAAGCAATCAGAAAAGAAATGGAGGATGAAGATAATCCAACATAAGGATAATTGGTCCCTGTGGCATTCCACTACAAAAGGACAGGGTGTGTTCTTTTGAGACATCGTAGTGAAAAACAAAAGTCTTTGAAAGGAAGAACTAGTTCTGCATATTAAAAGGGCACACTATGTTCCAGAAAAAAGATGAGTCCACTTGAAGATGTGTCTTGGTTAAAACAGCAAATTCAAGACTTTTTCAAGCTGTGAGGGAGTAAAACAAGCCCCCAGCAAAGGGGAACTATGAGGTTGGTCTCAGAAAATAACAAACTAATTTTACAAGATTCTAAAGAAAAGAAAATGATTTTCTAAACTGTCATATCAAGGCAATTCATTGTTTGCATACAAAATTGAAAGACAGATATTTGCAAACATGAAAAAAACACACACAGAGTGAAATATAATGTCCATAACCCATTTTTGAAAAGAATTTCCAATAGAGGGAACAAGCCAACCAAGAGATGAATCAAATACAGAATTTAGGCATAAAGGGTTTGTGGATAAAATGACTGGCAACAAATGGTGAATCCAACTAAATATAGTCTAAGAGTCAAAGTTAGAGTTTAATTGCAGAATAAAATGTACACATTATTAACATATCAAAAACTCTACAAAGCAATACAACCAATGAAATCAGGAGGGTTGGGGAGAGAGTTAGGAAGAAATAAAAAGGAACTAATCTTCATAGTAGGTGAACAAAATGTGTAATTAAAACACTTGATTCCAACCTCGTAATATTTATTTTAAAATTTAGAATGATCACTTAGGGAGCAATATTTTTATGGTAGGGAAACATTAATCTGTGGTTTAGCATCACTTTCTATTTATTAAATTTCTTTTAATTCTGTTAAAAATAAGCAAAATGTATCTATAGTGTGCTAAATACAGTATCGTATCCTGAATTGGGTCATGGAACATAAAAAAGACAGTTGTGGAAAAACTAGTAAAATCCAAAAAAAATTATGAAGTTCAGTTAGTAGTAATGTACCAATGCTGATTTCTTCTATATGACAAATGTACCATGGTAACATACAATGTTCATATTGGGGGAGTCTGGGTGAAGGGTAGATGGGAATTTTCCGTGCTATCTTTGCCACTTTTCAGAAATTCTAAAATAATTCCAATATAAAGTGGGTCTTAAAAATATTATACATCATATCCTTTAGTCTACATCAGGGGTCCTCAAACTTTTTAAACAGGGGGCCAGTTCACTGTCCCTCAGACCGTTGGAGGGCCGGACTATAGTTTAAAAAAAAACTATGAACAAATTCCTATGCACACTGCACATATCTTATTTTGAAGTAAAAAAAACAAAATGGGAACAAATACAATATTTGTATTTGCATGTGGCCCGCAGGCCGTAGTTTGAGGACCCCTGGTCTACATCTTTGTGAAGAATGAAGTGTAGGATAGTGTTTATCAAAATTTAACACTGGCTATTTCTAGGCCACTGGCTTCAGGGTGACTTGTAGCTCTTGTTTTGTATACTTTTTTGTATTATTTACAGTTAACAATAGACAAATTATATTTTGATTCCAAATTTTTAAAGAAATAAATAAAATAGTGTCATAGATGAATATTAATATGAGGAATGCTTATGATAGAATTTTTATGAAAAAATCAGAAGACACAAAATACAGTAGTCGTATTTTTATTTTTTAAAGTATATTTGTAAACAAATGACTAGAAAGAACTACATTAAATTATTGCTAGTGTTTGACTCTAGATTAGTAAATTTTCTTCTCTTCTTTATTCATTTTCAATTTTTGTTTATTAAACAATGAGTATACATTTATAATAACTGAAAAATAAACATTACCATTTTCCTGTTATTCAATGAAGTCAAACCTGGTGGTTGGTGAGTCAACTGGAAAAGTTAATTAAAGCAGTGAATCATAACATGTGATACATACATACCTTAAAGATTTAATTTTAACCTGAAACATATGGATGCTCATTCACTTGCCACTCTTTTGATGTTGAGCCAAGGCCTTTCTTTGTGTCGAGGTCTGCTGATCTGAGTTCCACGCGGTCTTTCTTTCAGAACCACCCATAATGCATCAGCCAGAAGCTCCAGGTTTGGTTCCTTGAAGGCAGAATGAGACCTTGAAGACGCTTACAAAACAATGTGTGCACAGTTTTACTCTCCCCTCTTTTCTTACGTGTGTTTTTTGAAATTGATTGTAGCAACTTGTCAACACCAAATTTTTCATCAGTTTACATAACAGTTATGTAAACAGAAAGCATATAATGTTTGCATAAACAGCTGCCGGCACAACCTACATAAATAAGTTTGGGAACATAGATGGCTAATTCTTGGTTCTCACAACTGGGGGGAATAAAAGTTTGGGGGCTTAATAGAAAGTAGCCTTAGCTTCCAGCAATGTGATGCTGTGGACACCCATGGGGAGCTTTTACTCAGGAACCAGAGTTTTACCTTATCCAACAAGTCGGTGAGATGAAGAAAGTTATGAGAGCTTCTATAGATAAACATAAAAAATGGCAGAGCACTGGCTGGCGGTGCTCAGTGCTTAGAGTGACGGCTGGCATATTGAAGAGTCATGGGTTCAATTCCCGGTCAACGGCATGTAACTGGATTGCAGGTTCAATCCCCAGCCCCAGTTGGGGCAGGTGCAGGAGGCAACCAATTGATGTGTCTCTCTCCTGTTGATGTTTCCCTATCTATCTATCTTTCTTTCTTTCTTTCTTTCTTTCTTTCTTTCTTTCTTTCTTTCTTTCTTTCTTTCTTTCTTTCTATCTATCTATCATCTCCCTCCCTCCCACTCTCTCTCTCTCTAAAAAAAAAAAGTATATTCTTCAGGTAAGAAGTAACAAAAGAAATTTTTTAAATGGCATATTTGCCTGGCAGGCGTGGCCCAGGAGGTCATGTTTCGATTCCCCATCAGGGCACCTGCCTAGGTTGTGGGCTCAATCCCCAGTGTGGGGCGTACAGGAGGCAGCTGATCAATGATTCCCTCTCAGCATTGATGTTTCATCTCTCTGCTTCTCCCCTCTCTCTTCCTCTCTGAAATCAATAAAAATACATTAAAAATGGCAGACTCTAATACACGAGTAAGTCTTGCTACCTTAAATGTAACAGAAGGAGGCTAACATCAGATTTCTTCTTGATTTGCTATTCGCTCCACTTCTTACACTGGGTGGCCATGATACCCTCCTATGAGTCGTTCAACATACCAGGAAGGTACAGATGAATGGCAAATAGGTCATGTGGGCCTCTTCTAGTTGGCCCCACTCTGTAGGTTGGCAATGATACTTCCATTGTACAGATGAGGAAACTGAGGCACTAAGAAGTGCCCAAGACCTTTGGCTACTCATTGACAGACCCAGGTTTCACACCCACATCTAGGTCTGACTCCAAGTGCACTGCTCTGCCACAGGGCCTTCTTTAATGCTATGGGGTTAATGACTAAATAAATAAAGATATGTACGTGCACAAAGAAGGCACTTGAAAAGTTGTCATTTACATTTGTCACTGTAGAACAGCTTTGTTTCCATAACATCTGATAACAACTCTTTATTTTTCTGAGTCAGATCATCAGCTATGCAGAAATAATGTGGGTGCTATGCCATATACCTCTGTCCTATATATTTAGAATAATTTGTCTCCCTCTTCCTATTTGTGGCCTGTCCCACGAGAATCCTATTCATTTTCGGACTATCCTCATTGCAGGTGTCCTACATTTCACACGTACTATCTGTGGTTTCAACTTACAATATTAGCCAGAAGATGTGCAGCCGGAGTCCCTGACCCCTTTGTTAACACCATGTCAACTATCCAAGGTTTTCTCTAGATTTGCAGTTCTTATCTCTTCTGCATCACAAGTTCCATCTCTCTCTCTCTCTCTCTTAGTTAATCCTCACCTGAGGATATTTTTTTTTCATTGATTTTTAGAGAGAGTGGAAGGGAGAAGAAGAGACAGAGAGAAACATCGATGTGAGAGAGACACATTGATTGGTTGCCTTCTGCACGCACCTCGACCAGGGCCAGGGAACCTGCAACCAAGGTATGGGCCCTTGATCGGAATCGAACCTGGGACCCTTCAGTCCGTGGGCCGACACTCTATCCACTGAGCCAAACCAGCTAGGGCCACCAGATCCACTTTTAAATGTAGCCTGTGGGTAGATACTTCTTTCCACCAACCCAGGCTTCGTCTGATCCCAAGCCAGCACCACCTCGTACTGGACTCTAGCACTCACATCCTCTTTGCTATCCCTGCTTCCCACTCTTGTTCCCTATTCTCTCCCAGCATCAAGAGCGACCCTTTAAAAATGTGAGTTCACTCATGTCTCTGCCCACCAACTCCTCCCCTCGCCTCTGGCTCCCCACCTCCCTCCGAGTCAGCAGATGAATCCTTAGAATCACTTAGGAGGGCTGCTCAGCCCCGTGCCCTCCAACCAGACCTCCTCTCCCACTTCCTCCCTTTATCCCCGGGCACCCTGGTCTGCTTGCTGTTGAGAGCTTTGTACTTTGCTTGTCTTCCTCCCCTCCCCCTCCCCTCCCCTCCCCTCCCTTCCCCTAGAAAACTCTTCCTCCAGATACCACATAGCAGCCCCCGCTCCCTCCTGCTCCAACCACCCCCACATCACAGAAGCCTGTGATTCCTCCACCCTTCACTCTCCATCTGATATTTTTGCTAATTTGTTTATTCTCTGTCTACCCTGCTAGATTGCAGGGGGCGGGGGTTAGGGGCTCTCTCTGGCTCACTATCGTATCTTAAGAGTCTAGGACACTGCTCTGTTATTTAGTCCTCACAAGGACTGGATAGGGTAGGTGCTGTTCTTACATCCATTCACAGATTTGGAACGGGAAGCACAGGGGGACTTGGTAACTTGCTCCATGTGACTGAGCCATTAGGATGCAAAACCAGGTGGTCTAACCTCACAGTGGGTGCCATTAACCACCATAAATAAATGATTTATAAAACGGTTGTCAATAATCTCTTCTTGCGCTATTATCCTTAGGCCCATTGTCCATGAGGATAAACAGCTGCTGCCTTTTCTATCCGCTCTATTTGCTAGTAGAGTAGGAAAAGGCATTAGCCAATATCATACTGTATGAAACATATGACCTAAACCATCCATAAATATCACGCTGGGCCTTGAGAAAAAGAACTAAACAAAGACTATATATTTGAGTTGCTTTCTTAATCCTCAGAAGGGTTAAAAGCTACTGATTTTCAAAAGGGAAACTTCTGTGTCCTAATTTATGCATATCTATCTATCAACTGTCAGGAGGAATGCGAGAGGTCAGCTCAGACTGCACCAATAGGTGTTTCATAAGCTAAATGGTGATCAAGAATTAGATCAGCCAAAACGCCAACCCAGCAATGGAAATGGATATGCACTTTCAGCAGGCCATTCCTCACAGGATATAAATTATAACCACTTCAAGACATAGTAGGTGTTCACTCAAGTTTCTCTGTGGGTTTTCATAGCCCTGCGACTATTGTGTTTGAAGTAAAAGTTAATAAAAGTCCAGAAACAAACCTGAAAAGGTATTGGTACCAAGAGATTAATTCAAGAGTTTTTAGGGAAAGCACCTTCCACCTTGAACGACTTTGGAATGAAAGAGGAGCGTCGGCGCACATCTGGTCCTCAGGAATGCTCTGGTGCCGAATGGGAGGCAGGCACTGCGCTCGCCCACCTTCTCCCCCAGGAGAGAAGCAGGCTGCACTCCGTTATTGGCTCTTGGCAGCAGGCGCAGAGCACAGCTTCAGTGTCCCTGGCTCCACCAGGGAGGCTCCCGACCTGCGGCCCATCTGCAAAAGCGCTCTCCCAGCACAGTCAGGCCCACGGAGGTACAAGGCAGAAAGCAACTGCGTTGACCTTGATGGCCTGGAGGATATCAGCAGGTTGTGTCAGCAGAGCCCAAACGCAGTGAGGAGCTGAGACAATTGCCAAGATCATTTCAGCCAAAAGCAACAACACACCTCCCTGAGTTCTGACCAACTTCCTGCCCCCCCAAAACAGACACTTATGAAAAGTATTGAGTAGCATAAATGACACCAGGGTCACTGGTTGACTTCATGGAAACCCGAGGGAAAACAGCCGCGGAGTCTGGGTCTGGGGACCTAAAGCTACTAGATGTCAGTGTTGCCTGGTTGAGATGAAACCCAAGGGAAGTGGCTGAGGCCCCACAGGGACCTTCACTGCGAGTAAAATAGACATTAAAATTGAACCAGGGCAGTTTGGCTCAGTGGATAGAGCTGTGGACTGAAGGGTCCGGGGTTTGATTCTGATTAAGGGCACATGCAGGTTGCAGGCTCCATCCTAGTGAGGGGCATGCAGGAGGCAGCCAATCAGTGATTCTCTCCATCATTGATGTTTCTATCTCTTTCTCCCTCTCCTTTCTTCTCTGAAATCAATAAAAATAAATTTTAAAAAAATAATGAACTTGTGACTTCTACCTCCGGGCTTAAAAAATAATTACAAATGGCAATGTAATTGCTTTCCTTCCTCCCCACCTTTTTTTTTTAAATTGAACCAGCGTGGAAGAGTCACATTGTACCATGGGGCCAGGCAGGTAACCCCAACTAACAAATGAAGCTTCAATGAGAGACAAGACCCGACAATTTTCACTTCATTCTTTTCCAATATATAACAAATGTTCCAACCTGACACGACATTTAAAACCTTCCGATGCAGTGTTATGGGAACACAAAGGCAGCACAGCAAGGATGTGTCAAAGGGGGCTACTAAGTGAGAGGTCGACTTTGGAGTTTCATAGTCAAGTTCGTTTGTAGTTACCTAATTATAGAAAGAATCCCCCGTCGTGATTCCTTGAGCCCACCATGTGGCTTGATTTAAGTTTGAGGGAATTCAAGGTATAGATGGACAATCAGTAAGGTCTATGAAATTTTGCCCATATTTAAAATAGAGTAAAAGAAATCCAGAACTTGATTTAGGGGGTGACTAAATGTAAAATCTGGGTGACATTCTGAAATTATTACACAGGGCTCAGAATTAGATTCTACTCCAACGAACTCTGTGAACACCGGCAAGAGGGGGCCTGGCTCAGCTGGACTTCCCACCAATCCCGTTCCCACAGGTACCATGTGACAGAAGGCACGGCACTGCCACATGGATCCTAAGACGGAAACCAACACCGAGGAAAGCCCAGCTTGCGGACATTTACGATGCACCGTGCCATGTCTCCTTGACCCACTACCTTTCATCCCTCACCCATAGTGGATGCCCACATGCCCGCTGCAGTGTCCCAGGTGTGGCCCGGAAGGCCACCGAGGCACACACAGGCACAATCCAGAAGTCGGGGGGACCTAATGTCCCTGAGAGCAATCCTCAACCAATGGAGATGGGGATCTGTGAATAAATGGCCTAGTCTCACCTGTCCTCCACTTTGGAAAATTCTGCAGAAATTCTGAATTCTGCCTGGCTCTTCTGAGCAACCTGCAGGACTGAGCCCCAGGCGCCCACAGCACAGTCAGCTCATTACTGCAATCCATGCTGGCTTTTCTCCCTTCTCCATCTCATTTCCCTCTCCCTCATTTCTTCCTATTTCCTGAGGTCTCCATCCCAAGTAAACTTCTTATACTTCAGTCTTTGTGTCAGACTCTGCTTTCAAGGGAACACAAATAGGATACCCTCCCTCCTTACCACAGCTCCTTCCGTGAATGGCAATGCAAAATTCTTTCAAGTTTCCTTACCCCACAGCTGGTGCTGTTCCATAGTTGTTGTTTTTTTGTTTGTTTGTTTGTTTTTTCCACAAGATCAGGCCAGAAGTCCAAAATCATTATCATTGGACCAAAATCAAGGTGTTAACAGGGCCACACCCCATTCATTCCTTGCCTCTTCCAGCTTCTGGTGGCTGCCAGCCTTGCTTGGCTTGTGGCCACATCACTCCCAGCTCTGCCTTTGAACTCACTTTTTGCTTTCCCCTCATAAGGACAGTGGGAACTGCAGTTAGGACTCACTCAGATAATCCAGGAAAGCCTCAGTTCAAGAGTCTTAATTTAACCACATCAGCAAAGTATTTTGCCATGTAAGGTAACATTCATGGATTACAAGGATTAGGACCTGGGCATTTTGGGAGGGGATTGTTCCGCCTACCACAGATGGTACAGTAGGAGCCCTGGGCCCCCTCCGGTAGCCTCGACACTCACTCTTCTGGTACCTGCTGTGGGGAAGCACGGGACTTGGTTGGAAGGTCTGTAAGAAGGAATCTCCGAAAGGTCAGGGACCTGGCCGAAGGCGGCAGCCCCTGCCTTGACTTTTCCAAACAAGTCTGAGCCCCCAGGTGTTTTACTGGAATCTTTATGTCTAGTCTTTAGATGTCCTTGTTTAAAGGACACTGCAGACGCATGTGTCTTCTCAAGGATGCTTACCCTGCTGATAGTATCTAACAGTTAATTTTAGTTCAAGCTGTTGTTACAATAAAAGCCTAAGAAGGCAGGTGAACGGGGCTGTTTTGGTTCCTATAGCCAAGCAGCCCCTTAGCCCTCTCTTTCACAGAAACGTGTGTCAGAGTAATCATTCATCCATCGCTCAGGGTCCGCCGGTCAGCCCCGGCAGGTGGTGCCCCATGTGAGGAGGCAACATGCCGATGGCTTTGACTGCCTCTGGGTGCTCTCTCTCGGCCAGCCCTGGGGTCAGGACAGGACCAGGGGTTAATTTCTCAGGAATTAGCCTTCATGCAAATCCAGAGGGGGTCGGAGGATAAATACCCCAACGTCCTCACTCCTTAGATGGGACAACTCAGAGATATAGCGGATCCCTGGGGGAGCCTGCCAGGCAATATGCCATTCAGGGGCCTCCTCCCACCCTGTGTCACATCCCCTCCCCTGGCCTGGCTTCCTGGGATGCTCTCCCACCTAAACTCCTGGCGGTCAATTCAGGGTCCGCTTCTGGAGGCAACCAAGTGAAGACAGGGCTGGGCCCTTACCTAGGTATTCAACACCATTTCCAGCAAAGGTCAGGTTTCACTTGCCTTCCATTGCCAGGCCTGCTGAAAGGAACTGCAGGAAGGGGGCAGACCATCTTCCCAAATCATAACTCTGAGAACCTCGTGGTGCTGGGCTCTGGAGTCGCCGACCAGCCTGGAGCCAGTGGGGGTGACGATCAGACTCCTTCCCAGCAACATCCTCAAAGGGGAAGCGTCCCATGAACAATTCAGGGCTCTCTCCCCCGATTCCTCTCACATTGGCGATTTCACTCTTCCTTCCGAATGCAGACCATGATCGTGTTAACCTCACAGAAACAGGCAACAGCCCCCAAATGTATAATAATCGCACACACCTCTTCTTCTGTCAACTTTTTCCTGTAGCGCCACTTGCCGCCGCAGAGCCGGGCCACCTTGTGTTATGATCCGACAGTAATCTCTTCGGAGGCTTCCTCTTCATTTTGTTCCATTTATCGAGCGTGCCAGATTCACACTCCCACAGTAACCATATGGGGAAAGCCACAAAAGCTGTTAAGTACATTTAATTACTGTTTTGATGAGCTCATATTTTAATTATGTTTATTGATTCTGTGTATATTGAAATAGTTTTCACATTTCCAGGAAAAGAGACAACGGAATCAATATGCAGCAATTACGGAGCATTTGACGATGGCTGTGTGTAATTAAAACTTTCATAAACTATTTTTGAAGAACGTTTCCCCCCTAATCCGCCAGTGGCGATTAACTAGGTTTCTCCCGGGGCTTAGGTAAGCGTTGGTTTTTTCTCCTCTGTGGCAGGAAAATAGAGTTCAGTGCAAAATATGTTTACAGTCAAATATTTCTGCCTTAAAATGTCTCCCTTCCAAAACAGCAGAATGCGCATATTGTACCTTCCACGATTTGCTAAAACACCGCTAACAATGATAAAACACAAATTTAAACTTCCTAACAATTCCACGCTGCCAACTCAAAGATGACTCCAACTGTCAGCCATACATATGTTGTTGCTAAGTGACAGGTTTTTTAAAAAAGAAAAAAAAAACTCAACTCTGCGGTGTCTGCCTCCTCATGTCAGTTAACATTTCTCACAGTTCTTAGGGGATTTTTACTTGAAAAAAAAATGAAACTGCAAAAGCCCAAGCTCCATGTTTGTTCAGAGAATGAAATTAGTCCCGTTGTCATTTTATCACTCTCAGTCTGTCCATGAGGAAAAGGAAGCAAAAAAATAGGGAGTTGTCTCTTTGAGAAGTGAGGCCAGCTCCTCTGTCTAGGAATAAAACATTTCTCACAGTTCTTAGGGGATTTTTACTTGAAAAAAAAATGAAACTGCAAAAGCCCAAGCTCCATGTTTGTTCAGAGAATGAAATTAGTCCCGTTGTCATTTTATCACTCTCAGTCTGTCCATGAGGAAAAGGAAGCAAAAAAATAGGGAGTTGTCTCTTTGAGAAGTGAGGCCAGCTCCTCTGTCTAGGAATAAAGGTTTCTAGCTAAAAAAAAAAAAAAAAAAAAAAAAAAAAGTCCCCTGGGTCCGGAGGTCAGCCCTTAGCCACCTTCATGAGCATCCGCTGGAGTGCTGGAAAGTCAGGTTCTTGGGCCCCTCCCAGGCCTCTGAATCCATCTCTAGAGAGCCACAGATCTGAAGGTCAAACACAAGCTCACTAACGTTTAGAATCATGGACCTAAAAGGCTTCTAGTCATCTTAACTTTCTCATTCTCAAGCGGACCTTTAACAGTCTGCTCCCAAAACATCCTGGCATTGAACTACCTGCGGACATATCGTCCCCCAAGACAGTCGAGTAGGGCACCTTCATTCCCCCAAAAAGGGGCTCAATCTACCTCTGCGCCACCCCCTGACTAGGAACTCAGCCCAGAAAGGAATTGTGTGTGTCCCAACCTCACCAAAAGCCTGCTAGAGACAAGCCTATTCATTTCCTAGGGCTGCCATAGCAAATTATCTTGTGCAGCTCAATGCAGTCTCCCACAGTTCTGAGGTTAGAAGTCCGAAATTAAGGTATCTGCAAGGTGGCTCCGGAAGTCTGTTCCATTCTCTCTCCTAGCTGTTGGCAATCCCTGGCTTGTGGACAGGGCACTCCAATATCTGTCTCTGTGGTTTGTGATGTTCTCCTGGTGTCCTCATGTAAGTATATCCGTCAGAATTTCCCTCTTCTTATAAAGACGCCAGTGATGGGTTAGGGCCCACCTTAATGCAGGACATCAGGTCCTGGAATGTGTCTTCATTCACATTGTTTCATTATAATCCTGATGAGTTGCTGTAGGAACCTAACTCTTGTTTATAGCAATTTGCTGAGGGTGAAATTGCTGTTGTTACAGTCATTTCCCTAAAGTCACAGAACCCATCAATGACGTTAAGTGAGTAGAACCTCATCTTGCCTTGATCACATCTGCAAAGACCCTGTTTCCAAATACTATCATGTTCATAGGCACCAGTGTTAGGATTTGAATGAATAGTGGGGGCGGGGGACTCACTATTCATCCCACAACGAGGGATGCTTACAGGAGGTTGGTTGATGAATGCGTCTTCTATCCACTCTTCTCAAGTCCCCAGTATTCCATGTTGTGTCTTCAGACACAGCTAGTCCATTAAAAACTGCCCACCCAGATCCTGTTGCTTTGGGGCCACAGAAATGCTCTCCTGAGTTGCCTTTTAGTCAATTCCCACTGGTCCTTGCTGGGGGTGCCAGTCCAGGTGTGGTCTGTAGATGGGTGTCAACCCATCTCAAGACAGTTACAGTATAATTTTAAAAATATATAGTCATTATGGAAATTTTCAAACAAAAAATAGAGGTATAATAAACCCTCATATATCCATGATTGAAATTAAAAAATTATCAGCACTTTGTTAATATCGTTTACCTACCCCCCCCCCTTACTTTTGTTTTCTTTTTGCTTGTATATTTTAATGTAAATCTCAGACACTTTGTAGTGTTACTGATATGTATACCATTATCATACCTAAAAACTAACAATTTCCTAAGAATCATTTTCAAGGCTCTCAAGACCAAAACCAAAGTTGGTTCTGTAGCTGGACTAAACAGAGTACACACATCGCATTTGGTAGTTACAGCTCTTAAATCCCTTTTGTTCTGTGATAGTCTTTCCTCTCTGTGAAACAGGCAAAAAAAAATGTTTTAAACATTATGTGGGCCAAACAAAATGCAACTTCGGTTGGGTTAGTGCCAAAGGCTGACATTTTAGTCTCTGGCGGAGTTCCTTGGGACCCAGATATTTGCATTCAATTTTTCTCCTATTTTAATTTCTGCTTCCCCAGGTTCTGATTTTTAAATTTGATTTTTAGGTTACCAGTTCATTATGTGTGTTTTTGCTAAAAGTGCTCAAGTCTTTCACGGGATAATTTGGGATATAAATAAGTTAAATTACATTAATAAATAATATAAACTCAACATTTTCTTTCCAACTGTGTTTGAGATAAAGTTAACAGTAAGTTGAGTTTCCGTGCATAAATTTAGAGACAGTAACCAGATTTTGGAATTTGGCACTTCTGCATGAATTCAGCACTGTGTTTGATAATAAAATTCTACTGAAAGCAACAGAGTTGGGGTTAAGGAGCAAACATCTCATTTATTGAAAATCTTTATATAGTATTAAACAGAAAAATTAAAACAATGAAATAAAAACAAAACAGAATCCTCTCAGGATTCATATGTAACATATACATATGACAGCAGTTTACAATTTGCTCATAAGGGAAAAACAATGAACACATGCATTGTTTTGACAACAAGCATTCATTGGGCTCCTGCTGTGTGCTCAGCCTTATCCTAGGTTTTGTGAGGGATTTGAAAAGTAAGAGGTAATTTCTGCTATCAAGGAATTGACAATCCAGTTGAAGAGTGGTAAATGGCACATGGAGAGCGGGCATGGGCTGGGGAGGTGAGTGGTTAGATACCATGCCTATTTACCTTCCCAGCTTCATCTCCCATTTCCTGTTTTCTGTTCCTGAGACACATAAGTGCACGCACACGTGCACACACCTTAAATGTCCTGAAATTCCTCATCCACAAATTCTTGTGCTTTCCACTTTCTGGATAGATGACCAGTATCATATAAGAAACAAAACAACCTTTGGACCCAAACAGTCCTGAATTTGAATTTTCATTATTTATGGGCTGTGTGACTTTAGGTTAATTTACTTAGATTCTCTCAGCCTCAATTTACCAATCTATAGGATGAGAATAAAAATAATACCTACTCTCAGAGTTGATGAGATTGGACATTTGTAATGTGTCTACTCTGTGGCCACTTGTGACCCTCACCCGGTAGCCTATTTGATACTTCTGGACTGATTTTATCACCCCCCCGTCCCCGCCCCCATTCACTCATATCTCTGGAAGAAAGTTCAGGAGTATAGCCTGAAAATGAATGAGGGAGGGTCCCAGTCCTAAAGAGACAGAGCAGATGACCAAGTCAGGGAACAAGAAGGAAGCCGAGACGTCAGGCTGGGCATGAGGTCAGAACCAGGAGAACAAGCTGGGCGACAGTGCCACAGCCCCAGGTGCTGGTGTCTCACTTTCCTGGCCTCCTGGCTCCTTCCTCTCCCTCATCCATCACCCCCAACCCCAGATGGGGCCATTTACGGCTCCCCAGCACAACCTCAGCCAGCAAACCATGCTCGCTCGGGCCCTGACTCAGGCTGTTGACAGCCATTGACTTTGCCACTTGACTCCAGCTCTTTAAAAGTCCAATCTCATAACAGAATGTTGTGATCCCAGTGGCATCTGCGAGGCACGGCTGCTGGTGCCTAATCAGGCACAGACCAGCTCAATGTGCACGTCAGGGATTCTGTTCCAAATTTTCTAAAAGTTTCCTGAACACCAGCAGTCCAAAGAGTACAAGGCAGCAACATTGAAAGGCTTGAGGGTTGAGACAGAGATAGGAGGTGACAGGGGACTCAACCAAGAAACTGAGCACATACTGAACAACTATTCTGTGCTCAGAGACTACCTACGACCCTCTTCCCTAAAATACACCTTTGCTTCCTATCTATCACCTTGTATCCTAGACGCAGCAAACACCGTACAGACAGCTAACCCTGCCAGGCAACTCAACTCGTCTTCTGTGAGCTGGCTCCAAGAGCCTTCTCTCTGGTAATGGCTAGCACACTGGTGCTCAGACGTATAGGGCCTCCCTCAGAAATGATGAAGCCGTGAGAAACAGAACCCAGGGGATCCCTGGCACAGGACTCTGGTTGGATGCTGCTGCCTGAACTTGGACATGTAGCAGAATTAGCATTTGAGACCGAAAAGAACCATGGGTCTCGGTGTAGCTCAGCCTTCTTGCTTCCTTTCTAAAGTCATTTTCATTCCCCCAAGGGATCCAGTCAGGGCCAAATTTGGTCAAAGAGCCAGCCCAATTTTTCCCCAGCACACAACTGGCCAGCATCCTTCATGTAAATCTATTCTGCTCATCAGAACGGGACCCAGGGCTCAGAGACTATGCTCCTCACATTACTGGGTGTTTTTCTATAATAAGTGCAGCAGCTGCTATTTACTGAGAACATAATATATGCCAAGCCCAGTACTAAGAGCCTTACATCATTGTAGTTAAGTCTAATGGCAGGACCACATTATATTATAATATATTATATTCAAGAAAGAGCTGTTATTAACATATTACAGATGAGAAAGCCAAGTTCATGGAGGTTAAGTAAAGGACACGGTTAGTAAGAGGGGGAGTTGGAGATTCAAGCTACACTGTCAGTTCCCTTGAAGAAGTTAGCTCAAGAACATTCTATCTCTTGCAACCCACATGAGGCTTGGCTTCACCAGCTTGGAATTTCCAAAAGTGGACATATGTATGTCCACCAAAATGACGTAGTAGGAAGACCTCAAGCCCAGCAGGCCATGGAAGAACTCAGTCCCCTAGTAAGTGCCACCAGGTCTATGTGTCGTCCAAAGCAGGTTCCTCATGTTCACCTGCCTCCTGTTCCAGCACCTTGCCCTTCCTTCTGCTACCCGTGACTTTGTCACCACTCACTGGGTGTTAGTTGTCTCTGCCAATGACTGCCCCTAACACCACGGCTCTGGGGAGGGTGTCCTACTCTCCCTTTCACTGTTCTGGCCAAGTGTAAACCAGGCGATGTTCCACAGAACTGTTAGTCTCATTTCAATATTTTTGCCAAATGGAGACAGAATCCACATACATCTGGTACCCCACGCAGTCTCTCACAGAGAATCAGGCTGGGGCTCCAGGAAGGATGGCTGGTGAAAGGAAAGCAGATCCTGGGAAGTGAGCTCTGGGCTGCCTTTCAAAATTGATATTGGGCTTCCTCGTTGCTAAGACTGGGAGACAAAAAGGATCCACTCACTGCCTCCATGGCTCACTCCAGAGTCTGTGCCATGAGCATCTCTGCTCTGTTCTCCCTACTACCTCTCCTCCTAGTTGTCTGATGCTATGGAAATGCATCCCCTGTGTCCTTCCTCTATCATTCTGTTCTCATCTTTCATTTCTCAATTCTTTCTTAAACTCTCCTCCTGCGGTAGATTTCAATATCATCCTCTGGGTCATTCCTTGCATTCTTGTTTTCAGAATCACCCCTGGGATTTAGACACTCACTCATTTCAGGTGCCTGGCTCATTTGAGACATGATCCCTCTATATTGTAATATGCCTGGGCTTGCGCTTTCTGTATGATTAATCAAGTCCTGACCTCAGCAACGCAGGCCTGTTCCAGACTTTTATAAGATGCCTGGGAGTTCCAGCGCTATTTGGAAGAAGATATAAATAGGAATTGTTCATTTAAAAGTCCTCCCAGGTGTTGAAAAGCAATCACCCGGTAACACCGAGGTACAGTATTAATATTTTTTCCAGAAAGACTCTATTTCTACTTGCAGATTTGCAGATTTAGTACTTTGCAAAGCTGCATGGAAGTCTTCATATGCACATCAATCAACACTTATCTTTCAAACAGCCTTCTGGACCTGGGTCAGTGGAAAATTAATTTCATAATAGAACCACAGCTTTCTTCTTGGGAATTTGAGATGTTTGTTCATTGCCAAGAGCACAGGGCAATAAAAGATAGACCCTCATGTAACAGATCCTACTTCATAACTGGAGATCAGGGTAATCCTTGAGAGTTTGGGAAAACATTTCCAAAACAGTGAGGCTAAGGGCCACCATGGTATGTCCTTCTCTGGGTGATTGCCCCGGGCAATGGCAGAGCAACTTGGCCATGACTCAGCATCAATATCCATGCTTGCCTCCTCCCCATCCATCACAAGTTTCCCACGTGAGAGTCCTCCCCATATTCATTAAGAGCCTGCCATGCGCTCAATGTGGTCAATGTTTTGAGCATTGGATGAACAAGTGCTGTGACTTTGACCTGGGAATGTCCCCATGTCTCCACCTCTAGCCTCCTACCTGGTCTCCTTGACTTCCAGCTCTAATTACTCCAGTAAATTAAATCAACTACTGCCATCTGCTACCATGGTGATCTCCCACAAACACTCATGGGATGAAATTGGCTTAAAGGCTGATGTTTCTCCATAGCCTGCCGGACAATATTAGAACTCCTACCTATCTGGTCTTACCTGTTCGATGCACCCATCTTAAGCCCTCTGCTAGAACTCTAGGCTTAAGCAGTAAGAAAAACATATTATTCCTTCGTGTACTATGTACTTTTACACCTACCTGGCCTTTGTCCATGCTGTTTGCCCTACCTGAGATCCTTGGCCCTCTTTTCTACTTTTTACATCTGGCCATCCTTCAAGACTGGGTGCAAATATTGCTTCCTTTGTCCATGCGGAAGAGGAGAAAGAGCCAGAAGCCCTAGCATCAAGCCCAGTTCTGCCACTCAAGGCATGCATCTGGGCCTATTTCAGTATTTGCCACTTGGCAGCTGGATGGGGTGATCTGCCTCCAGTCAGATCACGGGATAGTGTCCATGCCTTTGACTATTCAAATCCAGCTCAACCCACCTTTCCAAACCCTCCACATTCCTGGGAAACTATCCCTAGAAATGAAAGCTCTAGTATTCTTACTAAGAGATCCTTTTTAAACACACACACACACACACACACACACACACACACACACACACACAGCAAAGCGAAGTGAATGCTGATCAGTGGCAAAACAATAGTAGAACCATGGAATATTATACAATCCCTAAAATGTTATACAATCACTAAAGTGAATGACTTAGCTCTGTTAGATCTATTACAGCTTGATTTGGAGGGATTTAGGGTTTATATTATTCAGCAAGGGGACATAAAAGCCACATGCTTACAGAGAAATTTATTTTAAAAGACTACATTTTAGGAAAGGAATGACTCTCCCAACCCCTGCTCTACAGCTTTGTGTCAATTATCGGAGCATCGAGGACGATGTAGGAGTCGCACATCAATTTCGCATAAGAACCCAGGCACAGGATATCCATTTACATATAATTATATGTGTGGCTATGTTTCTCTTTAATAAGAGATGAGTGAAAATATGGCACCACAATAGGATGGTGGTTATCTCCGTGGGGGAGAGCAGGTGGTTTTCACTTTCCCCCTCATCCTTGCCTGAACTGTCTGCCTTGATTTCACTGAATGTGAACTGGTTGTGACGAGAGTAACAATGGTGACCAACGTGTAAGGGGCCTTTCCTGTGTTCCAGGCGCTTTACATCTGATAACCCATTTGGACGTCACACCTGGTACAGTATGACATCACTACTGCCATTGTCCCCAGTTTGAAACGGGGAGGGAGGTACAGAAAGGCCTTTAACTTGCCCAAGTCCCAGCTCATGGGTGGCAATGCCAGTCTGGTTCCAGACTTAACCACTGGGCAAAACTGCCTCGCTAACTAGGAAAAGACACCAATGCCGTCGGCACGCTGGGGAAATGGAGGTCCTCCCTTCTCGGGGCTCCCCCTGGCTTGTGTGTTTCTCGACCTGCCCCCTCCCTGGCCCTGGGCCCCGAGCTGGCTCTCAGTGAGAGTTTACTTAAGAAGGCTTGCTAATCCTCACTCTCTCCTTCCAGCAAAATGATGGAGCTGGGCACAGGGTTTGAAACCAAATAGCTCTTGGTTTATGAGAGCTCGTGTGCATAGAGAAGAGAAAAAAAACCGATTTCTAATATGTACCCTATTAAAGTTATTACTGGGTTTTATATTGCATTGTGTAGACTGAGTCCAAAGACTAGAAAAAGCTATGAAGGCTTTATAGAGAGTGGAAGTTGTTATTTCTTTTAAATGCACCTTCTGTATAGTATGCACCCCAAATCAGACCTGCCAGAGAAATGGGCCGTTTGACAGTTAGCATTCCTGCCGGCTTCAAGGTGAGGCCGCCTTACTGCCGTCCCTGCTCGCTCGGGGGCCGTGCTTCACGCTGCACACTTCCAGAGCCTTGAAAGTCATAATTAGCCCTAACCGGTTTGGCTCGGTGGATGGAGCGTCGGCCTGCGGACTGAAAGGTCCCAAGTTCGATTCCGGTCAAGGGCATGTACCTTGGTTGCGGGGGCATCCCCAGTGGTGGGTGTGCAGGAGGCAGCTGATTGATGTTTCTCTCTCATCGATGTTTCTGGCTCTTTATCTCTCTCACTTCCTCTCTGTAAAAAAAAAAAATCAATAAAATATATTTTTTTTAAAAAAAAGAAAGTCATAATTAACATTAACACGAGCCTAAATCACCACCGTTTATATGGTGGGGAAGGAGCAGGGAAGCCTATGAGTAGCTTCACCACAAACATTGGGTGGAACCTGATTCGGTATTAGTCCCGGGATGATGTGCCCATTAGGTAGATGCTTGGGGTCAACGGGAATTCACTGTGTCCCCACAGTGACCTGCAGCGGGCAGGCCAACCTGCAGGGCGAGGTGCTGGGAAAGTCCTTTCCCTACCGGCGGGGACCTCCCGCGCTGGGTGCTCCCGGCCGCTCATGCTTAAGTAAAGGTGTTAGCGAAAGTTTTCTCGATCGACAACGATTGAGAAACTGCAATTGTGGCTTCTGGTTCACTTTGGGACCATTTTGTGTGTTTTCTCTTCTCATGCTTGAACCTTATTCTAACAAGAGTGGGAAATGCAAGGCGTTCTTAAGAAAAGCAAGAAAACACACAAAATTAACCAAAAGACCGTGAGAAAATAAATGTCTGTTGCTTCGAGCCAACAAGTGTGTGGTAACTTGTGAGAACAGCTACAGGAAACTGATCCTGTCGGCCAGGGCCTGAGAGACTTCCTACAATATTGTGTGTAGTCCTCACAATACCTCAGCAAGGCTTTGTAACCACATGCAGAATGTTCATGCTACAATGTTCCCTAAAGAGTAGGGTTAAAAAGAAAAATTGGGCCCAGTTGGTGTGGCTCAGTGGTTGAGCATCGACCTATGAACCAGGAGGTCATGGTTTGATTCCCAGTCATGGCACATGCCCAGGTTGTGGGCTCGATTCCCAGTGGGGGGCAAGTAGGAGGCAGCAAAGCAATGATTCTTTCTCATCATTGATGTTTCTATCTCTCCCTCTCCCTTCCTCTCTGAAATCAATAAAAATTATATATATAAAGAGAAGTTGGTACTGTGAGCACAGCATGAAAATGCAGAGAAAAGGGATGGGAAAGGACAGAGGAAGTTCTAGAGCTGATTATGTTGCTTCATTGTGCATTTTTGTTTTCAAAAATCTAGTAAATAGGTTCTAGCTGGTTTGGCTCAGTGAATAGAGTGTCAGCCTGCAGAATAAAGGGTCCTGGGTTCGATTCCTGTCAAGGGCACATGCCCAGGTTTCGGGCTTGATCCTCAGTAGGGGGGCTTGCTGGAGGCAGTCGATCAATGATTCTCTCTCAGCATTGATGTTTCTAGCTCTCTCTCCCTCTCCCTTCCTCTCTGAAATCAATAAATATGTGTTGTGTGTGTGTGTGTGTGTGTGTGTGTATATCTTTTTTGAAAATCTAGTGAACAGGATAACTTTCGTACTGGGAAACTAATTTTATAAAAGAGAATGTGCTTCCGGTAGATTCTGAGGTGCTGCCCACTTCATGGTCATTATGTTGGGCAGTGCTGAAGGCCTGGCCTGTGATGGGGACTGCGTTTTCTTGCTCACTGTCATACCCCTGTGTCTGAGACTGTGCCTGCACTTCGAAGTGCTCAGTCAATGCGTGTTTGTTGACTGGCAATGAGAAAGAAGTTGGACAAGTGTCCGGGGCCCTGAGCCCAGCACTAACTTCCTTTGACCAGCAGAGCTGAGGAGAATGCCTTGCACAGAGCGGGCTTGCATACAGAAGGCTCAATGTTGGCTGAGTTAAACTACATGGCAGGAAGTGACCCTGGGCAGGGAGTGAGTGCACACGCAAACCTGCACTGACAGGTAGCTGGGATGCCGACCACACCCTTCCAGATGGGGAGTCAGGGTCCTATCACAAATTTCACAGACTGGGTGGCTTATAGACCCAGCAACTGACTTCGCACAGTTCTGGAGACTGGAAGTCCAAGTCCAGGTATGGGCAGATTTGGTGTCTGGTTCATAGATCAGTGGTTCTCAACCTGTGGGTCGCGACCCCTTTGGGGGTTGAATGACCCTTTCACAGGGGTCGCCTAAGACCATCGGAAAACACATATATAATTACATATTGTTTTTGTGATTAATCACTATGCTTTAATTATGTTCAATTTGTAACAATGAAATTGGGGGTCACTACAACATGAGGAACTGTATTAAAGGGTCGTGGCATCAGGAAGGTTGAGAAACACTGTCATAGAGGGTCTTCTCTCTGTGTCCTCACCTGGCAGTAGGAGCGAGGGACCTCTCTGCAATCCCTTTCATAAGGGCACTAATCCCATTCATGGGGCTCCACCCTCATGACCTTGTTACTTCCCAAAGGCCCGCCCCCCACCCCCACCATTACCATTATACTGTGGATTAGGGTTCAGCATATAAATTTGTGGAGAACATAAACATTTATTCCATAACAGTCAGGGAAAGTGATTTTGGTGGGGGGCAGAGGGGACCCGTTCCTGCCACTGAAAATTCATCCCCGCACTGGCGGGACTGTGTGTGTGAAAACAGAAATGGTTCTCTTTGAAAAGGAGAGATCAGGTGCCTCTTTGAAAAGGAGAGATTGGTGAGTAAACTAAAGGACTGGAATTCATAAGAGAATAAATAGCCAAAATTCTGAGAAGAGTTTTATGGAACACCTGAGGCTAATGAACATATTTGTCCTATTACATCCCCAGCACTTACCAGAAGACTTGAAAGTCACTCTGAAAATATTTATGAAATGGATAAATGGGAAGGACTATACTCTTCCAGCCACTTCTCTACCCACCAGGGGAGAGGCATGAGCGCACTGGGGAGCCCAGAGGTACAAGGAGAGATCAGAACACAGCAGCAGAGAGCCGAGCCCCATGCTCCCCCTCTGCCTCCTCCCCCCGGGGGAGGGAAACGCTGTCCCAAGGGCTCCTGAGCCCAGGGACCAGCCCCCAGTGAGCCCAGGAGACCATTCAACATTTTGGCTTCTTGGTTTCTTTGCTCAAGGAGTGAAATAGGAAAATTAATAGTGATCTCCAATCCTAGCGATTATGAGGATTAACTAGACAAGACATGTGGAGTCCCTTTAAAATTCAATTTCCAGGGCTCAGAGGGCAGGCTGCCGCAGTGGCAGGCACGGGCTTTATGCTGGGGGCCAGTGGGATCACACAATGAGGAAAGTACTTCAATTTCAAGATAGAGATCAGGAAGGGTCAGACCAAGGACATCAGACATCAAGGCAAGGGAAGGAGGCAGGCAGTCCAGCGACGGCTAGAGGAAGGCAAGGACCTTGTTTTGGGAGGTCCCCAAACAATCCTTACAGTGGTGCAAGGGAGACTAGAGGCCCAGTACCTAGGCCAGTCAGTGGCCTTGAACCTCAGCTTCCCATTTGGAGCAGATGAAGTGGTTGGATTATTTACGGCTAAGGGCCCCATCAGACTTGTCCATATACGGCATTTCCAGCTCCTGAAGTTCACCTTGGGTCCGGTCATGCAGTGGGAAGGACATGGCTTTGGAGCTGCATCCATGACCACTGATGAGCTGGGTCACCTGAGCAGGTTGCCAACTTTCCTGACTCACTCACTCTCTTCACCTCTGACATTAAACTATCATCTAGATTAGGGTAAGTTAGCTGAAGTGTCTAGCTCTGTATTCGCCCAAGGTAAGTACTCAACCATTAATATTATTATTTTGGTATTATAATGAACAATTAAACACTTAAAGCATGCGATTCTCAAAATATTACAAAAGTAAAAAGTAGAAATTCCGTTGTGGATACTTTCTAACTCCTCTAACTATTAAGAAGACAAAGGCATGAGAACAAAACAAAACAAACAACCCTGCATGTCCACATGGGGTTCTGAGCGCTCAAAGAATTCATGCCGCAAAAATCACTTTCCCCCCAACTTCCGTAGAATGTAGCTGCAAGCGTGGTTGCATCTTCAGAAAACTCAGAGCAGGTAGAAAGGGCCAAGGGCCAGCCAGTGCCTAGATGCCACCCAGAGCGCCAAAATCAGGCACACCACGCCATGTTGGTGCAAAAGGGCTAACTTTGTAGTTGCTTTTAGTTGCTGTTGGAATGTGTCTTGTGTGTGTGTTTCTTTTGCCTTCAGTTAACATACTACCAACAGAGCCGAATACCTATGTATACTGCCTGGAGGTCGTTTTTCCTCCCGAGAAACTCGCAGCAGGTCCCCGAGGGCGAGGGGACTTGGCGTGTTCAGGATGATCAGAGAAATCAGAGAGGCCGCACGCCTTCGCCGGGCCTGGCCTGCGGAGGGGTCTCAGCTCGGCAACCCGATAGCGGAGCTGGAGTCTCCGTCTATCAATGTACTAAATTGATGGCAATGAAAAGAATCCTCCCCGGACACAAAAGTACACTTGTTTTCAGATGAATGTATCCTGAATGTAAGCTTTTCAGCCCCTTCTCTGAAGGAGTGAACGCGTGCTTGCTGTGGGCGCAGGCGGAGCTGGGGCAGTATTATTTTTTAAAGTATTCGCTTGCAGAGGTGACCTGACCGCTTGCTCATTAATACACTGAAGGACTGTTCTGTCTAACATCTCATGATACAAATTCCCAAGGACCCTAAAGAGTTTGTTTAAACTGGTGGCTACGTTGGATGGACATGACATGCCTCCCCCCGCTCCCGCTCCGCCAAGTCTGAAGTCAAGGTTACAGGGCCCCGTTTCCTCCTTCCACCCGCCACAGAGCATCTCAGTTACCTGCTGTTAAGCATCTTGGCGTTATCTGTGTGTAACCAATGCCTGTTTCTCTTTCAAAGATGACTAACAGGAATTCAGGGTATTGTGTTGAATTTTAACGGCTTATTTTTGTTTCTCGTGTGTTGGTTTCCGCAAAGTCTCAACGTGGTTTCCTCTCTCCTGCTCCCATAAAAATAGGATTGGGAATCCTCATCTCTGATGTATAAGATTTGGGGGAGGAGGGCGATCATATGGACACCAATACTTGGATATGGAATTTACCAGAAGTCATAAAGTGAGCAAGCCAGGGAGTGTAGACACGTGGGATGTGTGCAGTTGTAAGAGCCTCTCTCTCGGCAAATGGTGAGCATGGCTAGATGGACATCCCACAGGTAACAAGATGAAAAGTACACTCTTTTTATTAAAGCCATCTCTTAAGCGTTTGATCATTGGTGGAGTACACATGTGATTTATAGAAACATATAAGCCTATGTTCTTTCTTTCTTTCTTTCTTTCTTTCTTTCTTCCTTCCTTCCTTCCTTCCTTCCTTCCTTCCTTCCTTCCTTCCTTCCTTCCTTCCTTCTTTTCTCCCTTTTTTCCTTCCCTTTTTTTAAAAAAAGAGAAACTAAATTCAGAATTTCGGCTTTAAAATTCAATTATTTCCTAGATTCCATGACATGGAAAAAATTCTGTATCCAATGATCTTAGCTTAGGCTGAACTTGGTGTGAGTCATGCTGATGCTCCCACGGACAGCCATCGCCTTTGCCAAGGCCACCAAGAGGGACTGGGCTCTTTACAACATACGCATGGCACACCTTTCCCCTGAACAGAATTTGGTCTCATTCCAAGGACAAGCTCCTTTCAGTCTTAGAGAAGCCATACTGCCCTGGTTTTGAAAGCGGGGCCATAGAATTAGCCCTTCCTCATACAATAGTTGGAGATTTTGACAGAGTTGGCATATACTATATAATAATGGTCTTAAATGGAGGGAAGGGTCAATCTTTCTGCATTCATTGCATGACATTTGGTTTTTTTGTGTTTTTTCTTTTGTTTTTTGGGTTTTTTTTTTGTTTTGTTTGTTTTTGCTAGGTAAGTTACTGGAATAATGTCATTTTGACACATGCATAATTTTTCTTGTTGCTCAAAATCTTGCTTGGATAACTAACATTTTGGACAAAGACAATGTCATGTTTGCAGCCCAACAATACTTTGCATTTATTAGGCACTCTCTGCTGCAATGAGCTAAGGGACTACAGTGTCACCTTTGAACCCAAATGCTAGAATTATAGATATCAGCATATGGAAGGACCCTAAGCTAGTCCACTGCTTGACGCTCCCATTGGATCAGAACCCCCTGGGCACTTTGTGACCTGGGATCCTGCAAAGTTGTCTTAGACTGGCTATCAGAGGATGATTCATAAGGAAAAAAATACATAAATGGACTTAACCAAACTTAAGAATTTTCCTCTGCAAAACACCCTCTTAAGAAGATAAAATGATAAGCCTCAGACAGGAGTAAAATATTTGCAAAGAACTTGTATCCAGAACATGTGAAGAACTCTCTATTCAACAATAAGAAAACAAACAACCCAATTAGAAAACAGGTAGGACTTGAACAGACACTCCACCTCAGAGGATATACAGATGACAAATGAGTGCCCCAAAAGATGACATTAGCCACTAAAATCCTGCAAATTAAAAGTATACGAAGAATCCATTATACACCTATTAGAATCGCTAAAATAAAAACCACCCACAATACCAAGGGCTGGTGAGCATGTGGAGAATTAGAGCTCTCATACATGCAGGTGGGAGGGTAACGTGGTACAGCCCCACCAGGAAGAGTTCGGCATTTTCTCATAGACACAGACTTCCTATACAACCTTCCAATCGCACTCCCGGGTTTTTATTCAAGAGAAATGAAAATATATGTTCACACACAAAAAAAAACGGTCCATGAATGTTTGTCATCGCAAACTGGAAAACAACCCAAAAGTCTTTGAACAGGTGAACAGATAAGCAAATTGTGGTGCATCCATATTAAGGAATACTGCTCAGTAATAAAAAGGATCAAATGATAGAAAATACACAACTTGTATGGATTGCACCGAGTATAAAAAGCAATTGTCGTATAGTTACATGCTGTAGGGATTTCATTTATATAACATCCCCAACGTTGTAAACTATAGAATGGACAACAAGTCAGTGATTGTGAGAGTTTAGAGCTGGAAAAGGGGCGAAGGAACATTCTCATGTGGCTACAGTGACCAGTATCTAAAATTTCATGAAACTTCACACACATAATGTTCACGTAAAGACCGCTGACATCTGAGTGAGATTTTTTTTACCCACATCCCTGACATTGTACGAATGTCAATTCCTGGTTTCGACAGTATACTCTGGTTATGTTCAATATTATAGTTGATGTTATCATCAGGAAAGCTGGGTGAAGACTATGCAAGAATTCTCAGTCTTAACTTTCCAAATTCTACTGGGTCTCACTTATTTCCAAATAAAAACTTATATTAGAAACAGCACATGAATACATTTAAAATCACAATCCCGCTAAGTGTGGCAAAAGACAGATACAGGATATTATGAAAGCCCTCGATAGAGGGATTGACCTGGTTGTGAAGGTCAAGAAAGGCTTGAAAATGAGCCGAGATCTAAAGGAAGGGTAGAGGTTAATGAGGTGAAAAGGGCTGGGAGGTGGAATCCAACTCCCTTGACTTAGGAAAAGTTCAATAAGGTAGGAAAATAGCTCTTTCCCTGAACCTCCAAAGCTGAAACACATGAAAACACAGAAAAAGCAGTGATTGCCTCATCTAAGGAGAGTTAGGGGAAAAGTGCAGGAGGAGACGAGACAGGTAGCTAAGAGAGGGGGTTGGGTGGACCCCAACAGGTAGAGTCACCTACCCCTGGAGGCAGACCCAGAACCACTGCAGGGCTATGAGGTACGCACTAACCCCTTGGTCCCCACCGCGGCTGGTGAAGTGACGTCCTACCAACAGGTACCTGTGGCAGGTCGAGGGGAACTGGGTGAGCTGCTTCTAATTTTGAAGCAAGAAGAGTAAACGACAGACCCCTTCCCATTTGAATTTGCCTCCCTTTCGCACACCAGCTCCTGGGCCGCCCACCCGGGGAGCTAAAGGAGACCCAGGCTCCAGCTCTCCCATCCATCAGGTGACCTTGACCTCTTGGGACTACAGCCTTCTCATCCAGAAAGGGACCTTAGACCACATGACCTCTCAGCTGACTCCGCCCTTGGCATTCGGTGATTCTGGTCTCTGACTTTTTAACACCTGGGTTCAAATTATATTGTTATTTTTGCCTAATAGCTCACCTTTATGAAAACCAGGGGACACTGTCATGTGTCTATGACGGAAGATGCTTCCTTTTAAAGTCTCCTTCTGCTTGCGGGAGTTCAGTGGTGACCTGGAAGCTCGGGTATAAGACCGTGTCTGTGGATCCCTGGAAATGATCTGCTTAGGGAAATACAAAGACCCGTTTCACTCACTCAGCTCCAATGAAAATGAGAAACTGGATGTGCTGTCACATAGCCTTCCAACTAAGGGAGAAGTCAAGTGTTCTCATAATAGTTATTTGACCGAGCTAATGTTTACACGTTTAATAAAACTTTCAACCTTTTACTTAAAATGCTATTTTTACACCAGTCAGGAAGATGTAAATTACATTCATTAGTGATGTCATGTTCAATGTCTGAAGCCTTCATATTAAAGTGCACCCAACTGACCGGCAGCAATACATCTGCTAACAAAACGAGAGAGGGAGACAATGGAAGGCTGACATTTTTCTATTGATTTTCCTTCATAGCAAATTATGGCTTACCTTTCCCCCCCGTCTGATAAAATGATCACAAATATTTTGAATGACCACATTGAAAGGTGGATTTAGAACATTCAGGGCTCACAATGGCCCAATCCAGGGATGCCAAATGGTTATGTATGGTTTCATTTTATCTCTCAACCAACCAAAACATAGGTGTTTATCTTTAAGCCCGTGGAGCAGAAGCATCTAATTGATCCCACTTGGGAGACAGACGGTGAATAATGGGCCATTATATTTTGACGAGACACACAATTGCCTTGAACTTGTCAGGAGTTCAGGTGTGGGGATCCAGCTACCTGGGGCAGCGGCTGGAATGTGATGGGTTGGGAGCTCCTGCTCACGCATCTGCCCGCGGCAGCCTGGTAGGGCCCGGCTCCATTTCAGGGGAATAACTCACCTATTCATGAACAATGAGGTTCAAATTGTACTTTCCTTTAACACAACATTAACTCTCAAAGAGCTGGAAATTCAGCACTCGGTTCCGTGAGCTTAGATTGCACATCAGTCACTGAGAACATTATATGAGCCGTAATCCCATTAAATATATCATCTTGCAAATATCTAAATCCAGTTAATTAACTTGTATTGCAAAAGAGCTCGGAGATAAAGTTTTCAGAGAGCAACCCTACATTTTAGGATCCTAATTATACTTAAAGCAAATTCCAGGCTCTCCTTTTTATACAAAATAGGGGGAAAACTGCCTTCTAAGGGGGGAAAAAATGGATTGATAGAGGGCTACGTTTATGAGATTTAAACAGAAAAGATATTCAAACATCTCAAAAATTAACTGCTTTCTTACATAAACTTTTCCCTTGCATTGTAGGGAGCTTTTTTAATAAAAGGATTAAACCAAGTCTGTCATTTTAATTAAAATTCATAGCAATACAATGTCATCTTTACACTGATTGTAGAAACTAACCAGCTCATGGATTTAGCTATCCTTCGGAGTTCATAATAATTTGACTTTAGCATGATACCAGAGCCCACAATATGTATAAAATTTTAAAATAATCACAGCAAGGACTTAAATAAATAAATAAATAATGTAAGCTAATGAAAATTCCACTACTGAGTTAGAAACATGACAGTTGCTCAATATTTTTCCAGTGGTCAATAATTATCTGGAATGTGTATGGAGTTATACCACCATTGGGGATGCAGATATAAAAGTATATATTTGCATATATCTGTTTTGCATAAAACTTGCATACTGTGTGCCTGTGTTTTCTGATGACATCCACTCCCCTGGTGCTTCCTTTGTATGAGGCCCATACCACTCACCACAGCGAATTTTCAGCGGTTTTTGTCAGTAAAATAAATCTTCCCAATATGTGCTTTTCATTATGTTTCATGAAAAACCCACACCCTCTAAGTGTGAAATTCAACACTGATTTATTTGGAAATAGTTTAAATTGCAGTTTCTCTCAACTATTGTTCAATGCACACATCTATATGTTTGCTATTCTTCTTAGCAATGAAGTATAAGAATACTTTCCATATAAAAAAATAGTTCAAATTCTCATCCTCTGTGTAAATCCATTTATATGTATGAAATATAACATTTTGTTACATCTCAGCGCCAATGGGAGGCTGGGGACAGACACAGTTTTCACAAGATGTCAACAGGATTGGATCTATTCCTGCTAAAATCCAGGGCCCCATTGGGGGCACTGGTGCATTATTCTGAAGAATAAGGTCCTGGAAATATGCAGAGATTCTTCCTAACAGTATCATTCTTGCTATCCAAATGGCACCAACAGAAAACACGTTATCTTATTGTATCTTACAGGTTCTCAGACCGAAACGCTTTGAGGAGCTTGTTAAATTCAAAGCTGACTTAGAAAATAAAGAATTAAGTTCACTGACAAGCCTTCTTTAGGCACTTCGTGATTGGAAGCTACAGAAAGTGGCTTCTATTTCACCTTAGAAATAGAGAATGGATGGGTGAGTTTCTTTGTTTTAACACTAGAGGCCCAATGCATGAAATGCGTGCAAGAGTAGGCCTTCCTTCCCCCAGCTTCCAGCACCGGCTTCCTTCTGGCACCCGGGATCCGGGCTTTCCTCACAGCCCAGGTTTTGTCCAGGTCTTCCAGAAGGATGTCTGGTCTAATTAGCATATTATGCTTTTATTATTATAGAGGCCCAATGCATGAAATTCATGCAAGGGGCTCAGCCCTAGCAGCTGTGGTGGCTTGCCTCGGCCCTCGCAGCCCCTGCTTCATCTGGAAGGATGTCCAGAAGGATGTCTGGAAGGTCATTCGGCTGTCTGGTCTAATTAGCATATTACCCTTTTATTATTATAGATTATAGATAGATGGGCAGGCACTTCTGACAGATTGGTAATTCCAGGAAAACATAGACTCGCTTTAAGAAAACTCTTAGAAACTACCCTTCCACAACCACCTTCTCAGTGTTTGCTACATGTTTCCTAAGTACTGTTTAGCAATATATGGGAATTGTCATTTATTCCTATGAAGGGTTCCATGAGGCAGGTGCTATTATTAACCCCCATTTTACAGATGAGGACATTGAGGCTTAGAAATCTGTAATCTCCTTGTGGCCGAAAATCTAGCAAATGATGAGGCTGAGATTCAAATCCAGGCCTATCAAACTCCAAAGCCCCTACTTTGTCCCTCTGAGTGACATGGGCAGACACACAGCCCTATGCCCTCAAATGCTGTAGGGCCATTTGGCTTTGGTAAACACACACTGGAATTAGGAAGACCAAAGTACCTTCGTTTGGTCGTCTGTTACCCACTGGTGTGGAGGTAGTTAGACTGATACATTCCTCAATAAACCACGTGCCTGTTGGTTGAACTTGAGCGGAACGTGGAACAGAAAAGCATGCAAGTGCCACCTAGGCTATGGGTAATGGTGGCCACACCAAGACTCCCTCCCTGATACCTTTTCCCATGTCAACTTAGGTATTGCTGGCTTTAACAGCCTTTACCTGCAGCGTGCGGAGAATGGTGCAAGGCACGTTATGAATTCTGGAGTTCAATGTTGAGGGCTCCAGTTGTGCTGCACCTGGAGAAAGGGTTAAATGCCTCCCGGGCAGCCACTGTCTCCTGGATCATGTTGTCTAAAGGCAAGGCTCCCTGCACCACGGCCAACCGAAGAGGTATCCTAATGACAGTATAATTAGAAGTATCATTGTGGTAATGATTCTTTTCATCTGGAGCCCCGGCTGCACAGAGAGGGCCCCTCATTCAGCTCCTTCCACCTGCTTGTCCTTCGCCTCTCCCGGTCTTTCCCCCCGGTCAGCAGCATGGGGTTAATACCAGGTGTTTGACAAGTCCTCGGACTTGGGGCTCATCAAACTAATTAAAGAGAAACACATCCAAATTCTAGTGAATTATTTGACTCTAAAAAAATGCCTCCCATTCATCTGGCTTGGGGGGGTTGATTAATGAGGATGACAAAGGCGCCCTTGTCCCTGCAATCCACCGCCACTTGGTTCGGGTTCAGTGGGCCCAGGCAGAGGCATCCAGGCCTAAATCTGGTCTTTCTTACCTACTTAAAAATCCAAAGGGTTGAGAAGTTTCTGATGTTATCAGACCCTCCGAGGCAGGAAAGGAAAGACAAAAACATCTTGATCCACTAAGTTGACACGGCCAGAATTTATTTGTTTAACTTAAATACCCCTTAGAAGACTTTCCCAGTGTTTGTTTGTCACACGTAGAATAATCTGAGACATTGGGAAAGCATTAGATTAATCAGTGCGTTTTAATATCCCTAAAACCAATAAACCCTAAAGCAGTGGTTCTCAACCTTCTGGCCCTTTAAATACAGTTCCTCATGTTGTGACCCAACCATAAAATTATTTTCGTTGCTACTTCATAACTGTAATGTTGCTGCTGTTATGAATCATGATGTAAATATCTGTTATGCAGGATGGTCTTAGGCGACCTCTGTGAAAGGGTCGTTCGACGGCCAAAGGGGTCTCGACCCACAGGTTGAGAACCGCTCCCTAAAGGATGCCCTTCAGAGAGACCTGCTCAGTACCTATCCCCAGCCCCCTCAGCCCAGGGCTCTCCAGGCGTCCCCGTCCCCCTGAGCAAAGCCTCGCTGGTGGAATATAGGATGGACAAGGACCTAGGAGGGTCTTATGTGAGAAGACAAAGCAGAGTTTTTTTTTATTCTTAACTCGAGCAATTTGTTTTAATCAAAGGATTTTTCTTTCTTATGGATAATTAGGCATCCAAAGTACACCTGGGAGAGAGTTGTTTGCTGCATTAGGGAGACGCGTCTGCATAATTAACTAAGGGAAGCATCTAAAGAGAAATTTGAGCATTTAGATTACATTTAGATTAAAATGCATATGTTCCCGCCAGGTTAAAAATAAAATCCAACAGACAGCTCTACCAATAAATGCACTATATTAAACAAAGCATGGATATTTAAGATGTAGCTTTTAATAACGTTAACCAAATTCATCATGAGATTATGGCTTTAAAACCCATAAGCCATAAATTCCCTCTCCAAGCCTCCAAACCCTAAAATGCCAAATTATCCAATCCAATATCTACCCACCTGGTGCCGAGACATTAAATGACATTTTAGGATTATCTTTAAAATAATTACGTAGGCATTTTTACATCATTTTTAATTCCATCATTTATCTGAACCTGAAATATAGAAGAGACATTACCTTTCAGCAAGTTCCTCTTAGAATTTTGGAATTTATTTGGGGAAACTTCAATGTCCTGCTGATTAAAACTCTGTAATGAAAAACATCTCTTCCCTTCTGCTTTCAGGCCGAATGCAAATCCAGGCTTGTCAATATCATCTCCCCAGCTTTGACTAACGATGAGAATTATTGTATATCCGAGAAATGAATTCACATCTGAAACGTTCAATGGCTCTTAAATGCAAAGTTCTGTATTTAATCAGTAGATCCATATTCAGGTAATTCTCTTATTGATCCGAAAAGAAGAGAAACTCAACAAATAGAGTCAATAAAGTCACTTAGGAGAATGTGTTCCCCTGTGGGTTTTAAGAAATGCTAACTCTGCAACATGTTCACTGGTATTGTGCAAAATAAAAGTAAAATTGTTTTTGCTCTAACGCATTAATATAAACATTTAAAAATATACAGAAAAGTGAAAGAGTAAAGAGCTTTAAGAAACATCATCCAGGTAAGCAAAGCAGAGCAGCTTCCTTCACTACAGGACTTCTCAGGGCCTTTACTGTCCCAACATGCACAGCGAGTTTCCAAGAGGAACAGAAAATGAATCACATTCCAATTTCACCTCCAGCCCCTGGCACATCTGGTGTCCCTCTAAAATACTTGAGATGTGTTGGTTTATGGCAAGTTTAGAGGTTCTATGGTTTCCATTGAAAAACTCTACACCCCCAAAAGCAGGTTTCTACAAACCTGGTGCCAAACAGGTTTCTAGAAAGAAAGATGCTTTGGAAAAATCACGGTTTGAAAAAATTCATCAACATTTGAGAGGTTCCCAGTGTGAAGTTGACAAAAGAGTTTGGAAGTAGATTCTCTTGCAGTTGATTTAAATAAGCTACCTTGTTCTCCTCTGTGAAACTCCTTTCTCTAATGGACTCAGGTTGTTCCAAAACCCAGGCAAGGATTTGAAACTGGAAAATAACCCAAATGAATAAAGGTCTTGTTTCTTTTTTCAATCCTACCATTACCCTATAAAGTCCCTAAAAAACAGGGAAATGTGGCGATTCAGATTTTTTTTTTTTCAATTTAATGTGAACACTGAAGGTACGATTGTTGAGGGTAAGTCAGCTGGAGGCTTTCGCAAAAATTACTCTGAAATTCCCCTTTGATTCTTGCTCCACAGTATAGAATCCAATCAGTGCCAAATGTCAAGTCCTGGGCTGCACTTCCCTGCTTCCTTTTAATGTGAAGAATTGGATTTTGGAACTCATGGGTTTTCTCATGCTAATGCTGAAATCGAATTCATTTGTGAGCATGTTGTAAGACACAATGAGAAAACTATTACCTGAAGGCAGTTGTAAAAGTTAAAAAAAAAAACACAACATTTTTTAATCCTTATGTTGTTTCACTTTTTGCTATAGGACTAACAAGCACAAACTCCACCCCCTTAACCAGCCTTGAAATCACTAATGTCTTTAAAACACACACACACACACACACACACACACCAAATTTTATCTTTCACTCTAATTTCCATACCCAAGTAGTTCTTTTTTTTGCTTTTTCTTTCGAGAGTCTTCTTTTACCACCTAGGGAACAAAATCCAACTATGGATTCAAAATGACAGATTCTGTGGGTCTTACTTCTCAGTGATGATGTCATTTGTGGGGAATTGTTGGGTAAACCATACACTCTTTCCAGAAACCTGCAATTACCTCTCTGAATAAAGAGATCAATGTCATGTTTCTAGAAATAATGGCTAATGATACGTCTCCCAAAAGGAAGTGGCGTTATTAATTACCTCACTGTGAGCACACAGTTTATAGACAGCTCCGAGGGCCGCTCGCCCAATTAAGTATAATGACTAAAGCTTCGGTTGGTCCATCTGCACGGCCTTCTAGGTTAACAAGCCCACAGCTTCCCTGGACGTGTAAGGCCCCTGTGCAGCCAGGAGAGCGAGGAGCGCTCGGAGTCCCGGGGGACTGGGTGTCATTGTGCGCAGGACTGGGAAGCCCACGCCCTTGTGTTTTTCCTCACTCAGCTTTGTATTGATATTGATCGCCCCTCCCCCCAATTTCCACGCCGAGGCGTACTCATTCATATTCCACATTAAGTATGTATTTAAATGTGTATAAATGTATTTAAATTTTTAATATTGCACTTAGGCACTTATATAGAGATTACGTAAGTGTAAATATATAAAATTTAAAATATTATATTTATATACTCATATGTAACTATTAAAGTACATATAATATATAGTAATTTATATATAATTATGTCATAAATTTATATATAAATTATAAAGGTAATTACATAACTATATATATATACATATCCTTATATAAAAATATGGCACATAAAATATATTAACCCCCATTGCATATAAAGTGACAAGAACGGCACTGTGTAACCCAAAGCGGCCAAGGTTAGAAGCTGAAATTTACCTCACTCAGGAATAAAAACACCAAAAATGTTAAATAACATACTACAAATATATATGGACATATATATATATACAGGGTGCCCCCTCAAATGTATACACACTTGAACAGCTGATAGCTCAATTTGGAAAATGAAGTTATTTTAATAAACACTACCTTTATAATTATTCAAAGTGTATGTATACATTTTTGGAGACACCCAATATATAGCAACACCCCATACACACACACACACATATTTATTATTATTGAACGCTGTCATGCTTTCAAGTAGCAATGTAGGCCGGTTACCGAGCCCCTGCAGTAAATCAATGTTCCAAAGTGAGCTTGTCTTTTAAGGGCTATGCTGTCTCCCTCCATGGCAGCATCAACATCATCGATCACAACAATCCCAGTTTGTTTTTCCTAATTGACTACAGGGGCTGCGGGCTGAGCTCTGAGCGAGGACTTGCAACCCTTCGGATGGGTTTTCAAGGACCAAAGCGGGAGGACACCTGGGCCCGGGACTGGACCTCATTCCCGCTTCCAATGGCTTCAGGCGAGTCCCAGCATCCTGCCCTGACCCGGGCCCCAGCTGGACCCGGCAGCATTTTTGCATTTTGGTTCCCAGCACTGAGGATTTCTCCGCCGCCCCAGGCTACCCAGCCCCCTGATTTATGACTTCCACAGTGAATCAGCCCCTCCCCACCCCAACCTGGAGGTAATACCACCTCCTCCCTAGGGCTTGGGGGGGATTAGGGATCCCTCTGTACACGTCTCTTTGAAATCCTGCAGCGGAAAACAGGGGGCTGGCCTCAGGCCGGGGGCTTCCTGAGCAAGCACAGGATGGGCCAGTGCCATGTCCTTACCTGCCGGCTGGTGCTTCACTTTAGGTCATTCTCAAGGTCAGAAACATGGCGGTTCACCCAGGACAAGAGGCCATGCAAAGCCCTGGCCACCCCCTGCAGCAAAGACCCCTGGTGATTTCAGTCTATTCTTCAGCTCCGCTACAAGGATCAGGACCAGGGTGCAGTGGGGCAGGCAGAGCTAGCAGCTCATTAAGACTAAGCATGTGAACCTGCCAGAGTTTTGCTTTTGTTTTAAGCAGTCACCCATTCCATGTCTTCCTTCCTCCCTCCACACATACACACAGATTTGCAGAGAACTAGCATGTGCCAACCTGTGAGAAGGAATAATGAGGCAAGACTGGAATCACACCTTCACCACCCCGGACAGTGACCTTGAACAAATTTCTCAACCTCCATGAGCCTCAGTTTGCCCGCCTGCAAAATGGGGACAACACTCTCCATGTCAAAGAGTATCTGTAGAGATGAAATGAGATACCAAAATCCTACATGTCAAATGCCTGACAATTTGCCTACTAGTTAGGTACTCAGTAAATGGGTGTTCCCTTAATCCTGCTCCCAAAGGTTGTTCAAAACTTGAGCCTGTTTGCCACTAAGGAAGGAGGTGACATACTCCACAGCTCAGGAAATGCTAGGCCCTCCATGGCTCCTGACTGGGCCAATGGTGACTCTTGCCTTATGGTGGGTAGGCAGCTGGTGTTGAAGAAGAGGAGTTAGTGATGTTGTGTGTCTGTGTCAAATGACTGTTCACCGCAACTTATATGTCAGGGAGCCCCTCCGCTGCTTTAATTAATTTACTCCTATGCTTTCATTTGAATATGGATCGCATGAACATGACCCAAATTTCTCTTCTAGAGAAACACTGGCATGTGCACCCCAGGAGACATGGACAAAATGTTCACAACAGCGTTGTTTATGGAACAAAATTTAGAAATGCCTGAAACCCCAAGAACAGTACAGTTTATAAATGGTAAGATAGTTCTTCAGTGGAATACCATGCAGCAATGAAAAGTAATGCCACATCTCCATCAACCCTAGAAACAATATTGCGTGAGTCAAGCAGGCCATAGGAGAATATGTAGGGAATGGCTCTGATTTAGAGACGGCTGCAGTGGCTCAGCTCACTCCCTCCCTCAGCAAGTAGTCACTGAGCCCCTACCCCTGCTAGGTGCCAAGCACTGCCCTGGTTGCTGGTATCTGATGGTGAGCAAGATCAACACAGTCCCAGACCTTGGCTACCTTACAATCCAGCAGGGAAGACCAAGAAGAAAACAGATAAGCAAGCAGAAAATTAAAAAATGACACTTTCTACGGCCAACAACTTGGAAAGAAACATAAAAGATGTGAAAATAGAGAATAACCAAATGGGGGAAAAATACACTTTCAGTTGGGGGATGGAGAAAGCCCCTCTCAGGTGGCTCTTTGAGTTAAAAAGGATGAAAGGGGGCTGGAAAAGTGAACAGGGGAAGGAAGTTTCTTCCGAGAATTAGAGAAGAAATGCCTCGAGACGGACATGTAGCTGGCACGTTGGGTAAACTGAGCAAAGCTCTGTGCGGTGGGAGGGAGGGAGGCAGGAAGGCCTGAGTGGGCAGGTGGACACGGTCCAGGTCTCACAGCCCCCCTTCCCTGTTGTGCAAGATCTCGCCCGGTGTGTGGGCCTAAGGACCAGGTCAGCCTCCTCCTGATGTGCTTGCCAAGTGGCGTGGGCCAAACCAGAGGACCAGTCCTCCGCTCAGACTCCGAGGGGGCCCCCAGCCAGTCCTTTCCAGGCTACACAAGGCTCATGCCGGGGACTCACTGACTTCCAATCTGATGGAGACACAGCCTCCTGCGGGCACTGTCAGCACTCTCTCCGGCCAAGGGCACCTAGATCATTCCCAAATGTTATCTGGGGCGCTGATGTTCAGGGAAGGTGGGTAGACTGGCTAATCCCCATGGTCAGCAGTCCCCCAAGCTCCTAACTGCTCACCACAAATTCCCCGTATGGACACTGAGTCATCAGGAAGCAGTCAACAGCCTCAGGCCCCGTTCAAACAGCCCGGCTCTTCATGGAACCCAGGGGAGGCCCCGCGTCATGGCTGATCCATCTGGCCAGCTGAGGAGTAGATGATTCGGAGAACGCAGAGCTGTGAGCAGAAGGAAATGAAGGGGTCTGTCTGGCTCGCAGGGCAGATGGAGAAAGCAATGCTTTTCCAATCATACCCAGACCCTCCTGCTCTCGGGGCTGGTGGCTGAAGTCCCAAAGTCAGACGAAGAGCACCTAAAGCAAAAGATCTTGATGAGAAGCAAAGAAATGCTTAAGGGCAGCTCTGACTTTTCTATTATGTTTTTTTTTTCATTATAGACATTAAAGAAGTCATGCCATGGAATAAAGTATAGGAAACGTTTTAAACTGTAATTTCACTATCCTACTAATATTGTCTTCTTTTTATAGTTACTTCTAGTCTTTTCTCTTAAACTTTTTTACATAGTTACAACCATATATGCACACACTTGTTTTTAAATTTTATATTATGTCATAAACACTTTTCCATATTCCGCCCAGCCTTTATAGGCAACAAAATAATAACTGCATTATTATATGACCAAATAAATGTACGGTGATTCATCTAAACAATACCTTTCTTTTGGACCTTTGAATGACTGTAGTATTTTACCAGTGTGGAAAACCCTGCAATCGAGATTTTCATGCATATAACTTTTTTCTCTCAAATTTTGTTGGAAGTTTAATAGTGCTAAATTTTTTAATAGATTTGCTCATGCCTATGTGACTATCTCTCCTTTACAACCGTCTGCTATTTTTTTTGTAGAGACACTTCTAAATGCAAGCAGTTGAGCGTGAAGCTGCCTTTTGGTGCCACATCATCTCTCGTAATGACTTGTGATGCTAAAGGTACAGACGTGGTTTTGCACACTTCCGGTCTTGACTGATGTGCTTTTTCTTTGTTGACGAGAATTTGGGGCAGAAGGTCTTTAGCTTCCTTTCTGGCATCAACGTCTCCTTCTTAAATGACACCGTCTCTCCTCATGCAACTTCACAGACTGAAGAAAGCAACCAACCTTCCCTTAGGAAGTGCAGGGAGTGGAAAGGGGCCTGTCCTTAGACAACAGTGGCCTGTCGCCTGGGAAGGAGCCAAGTCCCTCCGGCCAGCGTGGTGGCACCTGTGGGTCCTGCCCTCCCTGGAAACAGCCCACACGCACACGTTCTTAACCTGCTGGTGAGAGGCATCCGCCCCTCAGCGCGCTTCAGACAAGGATAAGCAACTTTCCTCCCTTCGAAATCTGTGTGGAATTAATCCTTAGCACTTGCAAACAAGGGCACCCAAAACACACGTATTCTCTTACTGGGCTTGCTTAGAGAATGTCCCCAAAGATTTCTTTCTTCTTTTGAAGGAAAGTTTTAAAAAGGAGGTGGGGAGGAGGTCAAGGGGCAGAAAGTCTCCCCTTGGACAATTCTGTTAAGATTACCTGTGCTGCCCGGCCAGCATGGCTCAGTGGTTGAGCGTTGACCTATGAACCAGGAGGTCATGGTTCGATTCCTGGTTCAGGGCACATGCCAGGGTTGTGGGCTTGATCCCCAGTAGGAGGCATGCAGGAGGCAGCTGATCAAATGATTCTCTCTCATCATTGATGTTTCTATCTCTCTCTCCCTCTCCTTTCCTCTCTGCAATCAATAAAATATATTTAATAAGTAAAAAAAGAAAGAAAGCAAGAAAGAAAAGATTGCCTGCACCTAGTTCTAGGCTCTCCTGCACAGATGGAGCAAAAAGTGATAGCTGTAGCAACTTTGCTAAATCTAAAGCATCTCATTTCTGAGAATGACTTGTATCGATCTATCCATAGCTATCAATGGAGAATTCGTGTTTTTATAAAACAAAAAGTGCCAAAGAATTTACTTCTTTACTGTCAAATTGAGAGTTGATGGAAGAAACAGCCAGGCAATTAATTATATTTAGGAACCATGCATCTTGGCTTTGAAGTTAAATGTATTTCCCTGTGGCTTTATATTGAGAACAGCTTTTATTAAATTCAATTACTTTTCCCTCTGGTCTGCTCCATAAAGGTGCGCTCCCAGAGAAGGGTGGCTCTTAACGGAATTATTTCCACTGGAAACGATGAGGACCGAGTAGGGCTGGTCACTAAAAAGGGTGAGTCCTTCATAAGCAAAATCACAGGTGATAGGGTGTGTTTACTTTCTCATCAGCTGGCAAAACAAATAAGAGAAAATGGAATGGTCTCTTTGCCTAGATCACCACCTAATGCTTCATCCTTTCCCAGAAGGGGCCAACTCAACGCATCCACCAATCCTTGGACCATAAGACTCCTCTCAGGATGCTCCCAGAGTTATGGCTTGTTGGCATTGGAAAGAACAAAGACCAAATGGCCCAGAAAGGTCATTTGAGTGAATGTCACCAATTCTAGACCCCTGCCTCTAGCCATCCCAGACCTGATCAGTTCTGTTCCCAGAACCTTATTCCTTCATCTGACCAGCAGGCACGATGACTCGTGCCCTCTCCATCCCAAATGGCTGTTATGAGGATCAAACGAGATGATGAGATAATAAACAAGTGATCATTGCAAAGCATTGGCAGAACCGTTAATAATAATTTACGAACCAGCAAATTTCTGTTCCAATGTCATTTAAAATAGACTGTGGCTTTGCTGAAGAACTGTCTTGCCCAAGTGTGCTCATTTGTATGTTGCTCTTCATAAAGAATGACTTTCTCTCCCTGAGCCACACGAGAGAAGCTGTTTTTAAAAACCTAATATAATATTTGGTTAGAAAGTGATTGCGAAAGCTGACTGCATCATCGGCCAATCAGGTGGCAGCTCCCAAAGGGGCATTTTCTAACCAAAAGTATAATGTATTTCTGTAATAAAATGACCGGTTTTACAAGTCCCAGGCATTGCTTTAAAAATGGTTGTATTAGGATCAAAAGCTTCAGTGCCACCTGGGACCAATAACGGGTCTGTTTCCTTCAGAAACGTCACCTACGTTAGCCCCAGTCCTACAGTTCTGGCTTAAGAAATTAAGAAGCATGAAAAGCACAGGCAAGTCCACAGGGCCTGTAGAAGAATTATGTAGGTAAGATTCAATATTACGGGGAGGTAATTTCCCCCGCCCCAGTTTGTTACAGAAAGAAGCCCAGGTTCCAGCAACAATCAGCTTCCCGTCCACCAGCAACACGCTTTCAGATGCTCAGCAGCACAATCTACACGTGGCCTGCCTCGGTGGCCTGGCTCAATGCCACTGGATTTGTTTGTTCAGAGTCATGCTGTCCTCCCTCCATGTTCATCGTTGATACTGTTGGGGACACGAGCTCCAAGCAATGCTGGTGTCATCGGGCACATCACTACCACTGTTTAGGGAAAACCTCCTTAATGACAGATGGCCATTAAACTGCCACATCAGGACTTCCAGTGGATGGAACATATCTTCTGGAACTTTCTTTGGGTACATTGGACCTGGCTACTCAGTTGGCTTGAATGAAAAACTTAGACGCTCAGATGAGCTGACATCCCAACACAGCAATGAAGTCACTGAAAAACTGTGTGGGCCGTTCAGACAAAGGGATCAGGTGGACACTGGAGACGGTTCTGAGCTTAATGAAACACAGTATGACCAACACAGAAGGAAAAGCAGCCACATAGATGGCATCTCATCATGATCAAACGATTTTGTTGATTGTCCACCAAGTGCAATGAGTTTATCTAAGAGGCTGGGGAAAGACATAAGAAATCTATGGGGGTGAGCTGCATTAGGCAAAGACCATATCTTTCCTGTTAACTTATGTCTCCATAGGGAAAAGCATAGGGCCCAATATATACTAAGTGTTCAATAAATGCTTTATAAATAAAAGAAAGAATGAACTACTGATACTTAGGATGTTAGGGGTAGGCCTCCTCCTCTGAATGAAATGCGTACAGATGTCTAACCTCTCCCTCCCAACTCCAATCATCCAAAAATATGAACAAAGGCAAACCTGCTTATGGAACTAAGGGTGCCAATCCCTTACCAAACACCTCCAGGCCTCTTTCACGTGGAGGCTACTGAGACTGACTGAAGGAGAAAGACAAGCCTCACCTCTAACAGCACTTCTTGTGAGAGAGCAGCATGAGCAGAAAGGAACTGATGAGCCTTACCGTGTCTCCATTGATAATCTCCAGTTTGAAGGTCAAGGGCTCCTCTTGGGCAGGGTTCCTTCAAGGGCAATAGCTCCAACAGAAAGGCTGAAAGCTGAGGTTACTCCCGAAGGCTGCTGGGTTGGAAGACATCAGTCCTCCCTCTAATCCAGATTTATGCAAGAAAACTTCAGAAGGGTTCATATTAATGAAGAGTCAAGAGGACACGGAATCTGTAAAATGAAAACACCAGTAATTAGTAACAAGCCAAGATCTGGAAAGAGTATAGGGACATTTAAAACGTAAGTGCTCCATGAAAAAACTTTGATAGAATCATTAGCAAGAAACTCCATAATTTAAGAATTCAAATTAGCAACACAGAAGAAAAACTCAGTGACTGCTCAAGGCTACAGGGCTAGTAAGCATCAGAGTCAGGATTCAAATCCAAGCCGTTGGCTCCCAAGTCTGTTTTTAACCACTACCTTGTCTTCCCCATCATTCAGAATTCTCATGCCTTATTGCTTTCACTCAAATTTGGGGGAGGGGGGGTGGCTAACCAGCTCAATAACTTCCCTTGGTCATGTGACTGATGATAAAAAACGATAAGAAAGGCCAACAATCAGGGGACACTACGTGCTAGGCTCTATTCTAAACCATTAAATGTAAAATTGCTCAAGTCATACAGAAACACTGTGGGGGAAATGAGGCTTGGAGAGTTTGTCATGAGTTCAAGGTCACTCAACTAGCTAGCATGGAAGCCTGGGCTTGATCCCAGGTCTCTTGATGCCAGATTCTATAACCTTGGCCACTCATCTATGGAAGGTTTATATTTTTGGTCCCTTGGTCAGGCTTAGGTCTCTCTCAGGCAACCTTTCATTATGCTAGGGGTTTATGACACCAGGCCAAGGGTGCTAGGTGCCCAATATCTCCCCAAACGCATCAACTGGCTGGTTTCTCTGAAATCCAGTGTCAGATGGCACCATGAGACAGGAGGACTGGCTGGATTCTGATCTATGTAACAGAAGGCCATGATAAACTGGCTTTGCAGAAGAAAGAAAACACCCATGTTATATGCAGCATAAAACTAAGGTGTCATACGACATGCAGGGCACAAGTCAATGGAGTCCAAGCAAGATGCCAAGTGAGGAGCATAATATTGCCACCTTAGAGCTGTAGAAATTAAATAACACCCAAATTAAGGAAGTGCCATGTCAAATGAGACAACGTGGTAGGGGAGAGAGCGCGTGGCTATTTGCGAACCATGAAGTTCAGTGCATGTTCAGTGGTGGGGGTCAATGAATGTCTCACAATTGGCATAACTTCAATCCTTCTGATTCTGAACTCTAACCATTTCACCCCACCCACCCCTCACTGTTCCTCTCAGTCACCCATCTCAGGAATGGCCTTACTGTCTACCCAAGTTCTCCATTCAAAAATAGTTATTCTTTTTCTTTTCTCTTTTTCCTTTCCTGCAGTTTTATTTGCAAAATCTGGCAACTCTACCAACCACCCAAGTGGTCCCCTGAGTTATTCTCCGCCATGGCTCTTGGTTTGTTTCCTCCGCTCACTCAGCACAATGTTGAAGTGTATAGCAGTATGTCTGCCTGTTAATGTCTGTGTCCCCACCTACACTCTACGTTCCTTAAGGGCAGGGCCTGTGTTTATTTTATTCATCTATTTATCCTCAATAATTAGCACAGTGCCTAGCATATCACGGAAGCTCAATAAGTATTAACAAATGAATAGACATGTATTATTTTAGCTCAAGCATCCTCTTTTCTTAAACAACTTCAAGGTAACGTGGCAAGTTCTCACTTACAGAAAGTACACTTCACAGACCAAAGCAGTCGAGTATGTAATCATAATCCATTTTGCCCAGTAATTAGACCTTAATGTGATGAAATTCAGCTGACGGTGCAGAAGAGACGAGGTGTTGAGTAATGCAAACACCACCTTGCCACCTTTCCAGATGATGAAACCACGCGCAAAATAAAACAGGAGGGAAGCAAGGATGAAGAGTGGCATAAAGGGGAACCCACAGGAGCAGGAAGTTCAGGTCAGAAGGTCAGGAGGGAAGAAAAGTAAAGACTGAGGCTAGTGAAATAGAAAACAGAATAATCCCCGGCAAGGGGGTGCCAGGAAGAAGCTGAGAGCACTGGGCCGAAGCAAAGACTACAGAGAGAGACACTTTGGACAATCAAAGGGTCATTTAAAAAAGCAAAAGTCAAATAAATAATAAACCTGCACTGGGATCCTGATAAATGTAACTGACACATCCAACGGCAAGGTCAGCGAAGGAGGATCTAAGAGATGGAGAAAATCATCAAGGCGAAGAGTTTTGTGTTCAGAGTCTGATTTGCTTGCTTATTTTTAAAAGGAAGGTGAGCACAGATGTTCAATGACATCAATTTCCCAGGAGTGGCTGGTGCCTATTTGCATACCCTCAAATAAAAATAAAGAGAACTCGCTAAATTCCTGCCCTATTTAACTGTGGCTTTTAAGACAGCAAAAGACATGCTCTCCCTGAGCAGTGATGGCATAGAATTTAGGATCCAATAGTCAGTCTTGCTTTTGAAATGGTCTTGTCATTTCCTGATGGATGTGGGGTTGTTGGGTTGAATCTGTGGTCGAGGGAGAATTAGTTTAATTACAAATTCACTTTAAAGAACACATTCATCAAGGGCTTGCTATGGAGGATCTATGACGCAACGACTTTGTACTGGCTTGTAATGTACTTGTAATGCTATAGGAAGTTCTTCAAGCGAATGTATATACTGCTTGGGCCAAGCAAAATATAACATTTTTATGTCCTAATTTGGTCCACATGTCACCACCATACAATCTCATCTGTGTGCACACACGTGTGCACACGTGTGTTACATATTTTGGGGAGGGATGGTACTTTAAAATGCAGAGATTTGAGGTCATCATATTCAGTTCATAGTGCACTAGTATTCCATACACTATTGTTTTATGCGTGGTCCTCTGTCTTGTATTTTTTAATTACATCATTTATTCCTCATTCTCTACTTCCAACACCCATCCCATCATATGCAACCACTTTGATCGACTGTTTTTTGTGTGTTTTCTTATGTTTCTGTATGTTGTTAAGTTACATAATTGGCACTGTCATATAGATCTTATTCTGTTCCTTGCTTTTTTGGTCAAGACCGTGTTTTTTGTTTTTTTTTTCTTTTTTTTTTGTTTATTCTTTTTAAAAAAATATTATAAGTATTACAAAGGGTATTACATATGTGTCTTTCCCCCCTGGCTGCACCAGTCTGCATTCCCACCAGCAGTGCACAAGTGTTCCTTTTTCTCCACATCCTCTCCAGCACTTGTCGTTTGTTGATTTGTTGATGATAGCCATTCTGACAGGTGTGAGATGGTACCTCATTGTTGTTTTGATTTGCATCTCTCGGATGATTAGTGACTTTGAGCATGTTTTCATATGTCTCTTGGCTTTCTGAATGTCCTCTTTTGAAAGGTGTCTATTTAGATCCTTTGCCCATTTTTTGATTGGATTGTTTATCTTCTTTTTGTTAAGTTGTATGAGTTCCCTATAAATTTTGGAGATTAGGCCCTTATCAGATATGACGTTGGCAAATATGTTTTCCCACGCAGTGGGTTTTCTTGTTGTTTTGTTGATGGTTTCTTTTGCTGTGCAGAAGCTTTTTATTTTGATGTAGTCCCATTTGTTCATTTTCTCTTTAGTTTCAACTGCCCTAGGAGCTGTATCAGTGAAGAAATTGCTTTGGCATATGTCTGAGATTTTGTTGCCTTTGGATTCTTCTAGAATTTTTATGGTTTCCTGTCGTACATTTAAGTCCTTTATCCATTTTGAGTTTATTCTTGTGTATGGTGTAAGTTGGTGGTCTAGTTTCATTTTCTTGCATATATCTGTCCAATTTTCCCAACACCATTTATTGAAGAGACTATCTTGGCTCCATTGTATGTTCTTGCCTCCTTTGTCAAATATTAATTGAGCATATTGGTTCGGGCTAATTTCTGGACTCTCTATTCTATTCCACTGATCTATATGTCTGTTCTTGTGCCAGTACCAGGCAGTTTTGAGAACAGTGGCTTTGTAATACAGCTTGATATCTGGCATTGAGATCCCACCTACTTTGTTCTTTCTCAGGATCGCTGCAGCTATTCGGGGTCTTTTTTTATTCCAGATGAATTTTTGGAGAGTTCGTTCTAGATCTTTGAAGTAGGCCATTGGTATTTTAATGGGAAGTGCGTTGAATTTATAGATTGCTTTGGGTAGTATGGACATTTTAATGATGTTGATTCTACCAATCCAAGAACATGGTATGTTCTTCCATCTCTTTATGTCTTCCTCTATCTCTTTTTTTAACGTCCTGTAGTTTTCTGAGTAGAGGTCTTTTACCTCTTTAGTTAAGTTTATTCCTAGGTATCTTAATTTTTTTGGTGCGATGGTAAATGGGATTGTTTTTATAATCTCTCTTTCTGAAAGTTCACTATTGGTGTATAGAAATGCCTCAGATTTCTTGGGGTTAATTTTGTATCCTGCTACATTGCCAAATTCATGTATTAAGTCTAGTAGTTTTTTGATGGAGTCTCTAGGGTTTTGTATGTATAATATCATGTCGTCTGCAAATAAGGACAGTTTTACTTCCTCTTTTCCAATTTGGATGCCTTTTATTTCTTCTTCTTGTCTAATTGCAATGGCTAATACTTCCAGGACTATGTTGAAGAGGAGTGGCGAGAGTGGGCATCCCTGTCTTGTTCCTGTTCTTAGGGGAAATGGTGTTAGTTTTTGTCCATTGAGTATGATGTTGGCTGTGGGTTTGTCATATATGGCTTTTATTATGTTGAGGTATGATCCTTCTATTCCCACCTTGCTGAGAGTTTTTATCAAAAATGGGTGTTGGATTTTGTCGAATGCTTTTTCTGCATCAATTGATATGACCATGTGGTTTTTTTCTTTCAATTTGTTTATGTGATGTATTACGTTTATTGATTTACGGATGTTGTACCATCCTTGCATTCCTGGGATAAATCCTACTTGGTCATGGTGTATGATCTTTCTGATGTACTGTTGGATCCGATTTGCTAAGATTTTGTTGAGGATTTTGGCATCTATGTTCATGAGGGATATTGGCCTGTAATTCTCTTTCATTGTGTTGTCTTTACCTGGTTTTGGTATTAGGGTGATGCTGGCTTCATAGAATGAGCTTGGAAGTGTTCCTTCCTCCTGAATTTTTTGTAGTAGTCTGAGGAGGATAGGTTTTAGTTCTTCCTTGAAAGTTTGGTAAAACTCCCCTGAGAAGCCATCTGGTCCTGGGCTTTTGTTTGCTGGGAGCTTTTTGATGACTGCTTCAATTTCTTCCATAGTTATTGGCCTATTGAGATTTTTAGATTCTTCCTGATTGAGTTTTGGAATGTTGTATTTTCCTAGGAATTTGTCCATTTCCTCCAGGTTGTCTAGTTTGTTGGAGTAGAGCTGTCCATAGTATTGTTTAACAATCATTTGTATTTCTGTGGGGTCTGTTGTTATTTCGCCTCTATCGTTTCTGATTTGGTTTATTTGGGTCCTCTCTCTTTGCTTCTTGGTGAGCCTGGCTAGAGGTTTGTCGATCTTGTTTATCCTTTCAAAGAACCAGCTCTTGGTTTCATTGATTTTCTGTATTGTTTTTTTGGTCTCTATGTCATTTATTTCTGCTCTAATCTTTATTATCTCCTTCCTTCTGCTCACTCTGGGGTTTTCTTGTTGCTCTCTTTCTAATTCTTTGAGTTGTAGAGTTAGATGATTTACTACCATTTTTTCTTGTTTTTTGAGGTAGGCCTGTAGAGCTATAAACTTCCCTCTCAGGACTGCTTTCATTGTGTCCCATAGGTTTTGGATTGTTGTGTTTTCATTGTCATTAGTGTCCAGGATGTTTTTAATTTCTTCTTTGATGTCATTGGTAACCCAATCAATATTTAATAACATGCTATTCAGCTTCCAAGTGTTTGAGTATTTTGGGTTGTTTTTATTGTAGTTTATTTCTAACATTATGCCATCGTGGTCTGAGAAGAAGCTTTTTATGATTTCAATCTTCTTGAATTTGTGGAGACTTTGCTTGTGACCCAATATGTGGTCTATTTTTGAATATGTCCCATGAGCACCTGAGAGGAATGTATATTCCATGGCTTTGGGGTGAAGTGTTCTGAAGATGTCAATTAAGTCCATCTGATCTAGTGAGTCATTTAGGATTGCTGTTTCTTTGCTGATTGTTTGTCTAGCGGGCTTATCCAGTGGTGTCAGTGGTGTATTAAAGTCCCCTACTATGATTGTATTGTTGTCGATCTCTCCTTTGATATCTTCCAGGAGTTTTTTTATGAATTTGGGTGCTCCTGCATTGGGTGCATATATGTTTACCAGGGTTATATCTTCTTGTTGTATTGATCCCTTTAGTATTATGAAGTGGCCTTCCTTATCTCTGGTTATGGCCTTCACTTTGAGATGTATTTTGTCCGATATAAGTATTGCTACCCCAGCTTTCTTTTCCTTTCCATTTGCGTGAAAGATATTTTTCCATCCCTTCACTTTCAGTCTGTGTGAGTCCCTTCTAATGAGGTGGGTCTCTTGTAGACAGCAGATGTATGGGTCATGTTTTTTTATCCATTCAGCCACTCGATGTCTTTTGGTTGGAGCATTTAGTCCGTTTACATTTAAAGTTATTATTGAAAGGTACTTGTTTGTAGCCATTTCTTTTTTTGTGTGTGTGGCTGTTTTCTTTCTGAGCTTGTTATTTCTTCTTTTTACACCAGTCCCTTTAGCATTTCTTGCATGGCTGGCTTGGTGGTGATAAACTCCCTTAGCCTTTTTTTGTCTGTGAAGCTTCTTATTTCCCCTTCAATTTTGAATGATAGCCTTGCTGGATAGAGTATTCTTGGATTCAGTCCTTTGCTTTGCATCACTTTGTAGATTTCTGTCCATTCTTTTCTGGCCTGATGTGTTTCTGTTGAGAAATCATTTGATAATCTAATGGGAGATCCCTTGTATGTAACTTTCCGTCTCTCTCTTGCAGCCTGTAAGATTCTCTCTTTGTCCTGAACATTTGCCATGGTAATTATGATGTGTCTTGGTGTGGGTCTTTTCGGATTCACCTTGTTTGGGACTCTCTGGGCTTGTGTGACTTTTTTCTTCCCCACCTCAGGGAAGTTTTCTGATATTATTTCTTCGAATAGGTTTTCTAATCCATGTTCATCTTTCTGTTGTTCTGGCACCCCTATTATTCGTATGTTGTTTCGTTTCATGTTGTCCCAAAGCTCCCTTAGGCTCTCCTCCTGTCTTTTAATTTTTTTCTCCATTTGCAGTATAGTTTGGGTGTGTTTTGCTTCCTTGTCTTCTAATTCACTAATTCGGTCCTCCGCTTCTCCTAGTCTACTGTTGATACTTTCAATGGAGTTTTTTATGGCAGCTATATCACTCTTCCTTTCTTCTTGGGCCTTACTTAAGTTGTTGATTTTTTCATCTGTTTCTTCTTTCTTCTTGCATATGGTATTGATTTTTTCCTCCGACCGGTGCATGTACTCTAGGACCCTTATTCTGAATTCTTTTTCCGTCATGCATGCCTCTGCTGTCTCACTTAGCTGCTTTTCTGGCGAGTCCTCCTTCTCTTTCCTTTGGGGGTTTCTTTGTCTACCCATGTTTGATCTCACTGACATATCTAGTTGTTGAGTCGTTCAGTGGCTGCTCCCTGGGTGGCAGTGGCTCCTCGGGCTGTGGTTGCTCCTTGGGCGGTTGTGGTAGCAGTGGCTCCTCCGTTGATAGCAGGGCCTCTGGTGGGTGCTGTTCACAGCTGTGGTGGCTCTTCTGGCAGGTGGAGGGAGGCTTCACACACAGTAACTGTTCCCCAGACAGAGCGTGTGGAGATCAGGAGGCCGCTGTTGCTTGAATCTGCTGCTCCTCAGCCTTCCAACCCAAGACCGTGTTTTGAAGTCAATGTCTCTTGCTGCCGAGCACCTAAGGTATGCCACACAGCTTCCAGCGCTGCTGAGCATCTAAGGCAGTGGTCGGCAAACTGAGGCTCGCGAGCCACATGCGGCTCTTTGGCCCCTTGAGTGTGGCTCTTCCACAAAATACCGACTTCTGCGCATGGGCCACAAAGTTTCAATCGCACTGTACATGCGTGCCCGCACAAGGTATTTTGTGGAAGAGCCACGCTCAAGGGGCCAAAGAGCCGCATGTGGCTCGCGAGCCGCAGTTTGCCGACCACTGTTCTAAGGTATGGCCTCACCACGTCTGGCCCGCCCACACTTCCAAGTTGCTTCCAGGACCAACGATGACAAACAGTCGTGCAGTAGACAACCTTGTGCCAGTCCTTCGGGAGCCTGCAGAGCATGTGCTTGGGATAGACGTTGAAAGGCAGAATGTGGAGTCATAGGCACACATGCTTCCGAGCATAGCACTGCTCGCCAGTCCCACCGGCAGTGCTGGGAGATGCCTGTATTCCTACAGCCCCAACACTTGGCAAAATCCAACTTTGTTCTTAGTGGAAAGCCTAGTGGAAAGCGACACTCCATTGCTCTATGAAACCCATGAGTAAGTCCAGAATGAACAGTCCTTTTTCTTGGAAACCTCAAAAGACTTTTAAACCTCTTTGGTGTTCATCTCAGACCTGAAAGGTAGGTGATTCTCCATACGTTAGAGTCGACTCATTACACACCGAAAGACCAGACCCAAAGCTTTGAGACTTATGCCTCCTAAATTCTGACTTCCGCCTGCTGGCAAGGAGGGCGAGGACTGCCTTTCTAGGCACTGTGCCTCCCTTGTTCAGCTTAGCCATCTCATCACTAGCACATACTTCTTGGGTGGGAACGAGACATACTTTCTAGTGTGAGGTTGTCAATTTCAAAAAAAGTTGTATAAATAGATATCCAAGCAGTTTTCAAAATGAACCTTCTCAAGTGACTTAAAAAAAAAAAGTGCCTTGCCGGTGTGGCTCAGTGGTTGAGCATCAACCTACAAACCAGGATGTCAAGGTTCGATTCCCGGTCAGATTCGAACCCTTGCAGGTTCGATCCCAGCGGGGGGCGTGCAGAAGGCAGCCAATCAATGATTCTCTCTCATCATTGATGTTTCTCTCTCTCTCTTCCTCTCCCTTCCTCTGTGATATCAATAAAAATACATTTTTTTAAAAAAAGAGAAGAAAAAGTCACAGTCTCGATTTGAGATGAAATACCCTCTGGACACAGAGGTCACTGTAGACTAGCAAGAGAATAAGGTGATTATCTGCTCCAGGCTTGAATGCTGTGGCCTTATCATCACAGAAGATATTTTCTTCCTTTCTAGTGTGCTATGATATAATCCCCTAACACGGAGGTACTCAACCGCCCCCCCCCCCCGAAGAAGCAGGAGTGATTATCGTGGGTGGTAACAAATTTGTCAGCATTTAGTGCTCCCACGTCACTCCCGTCAATCCACAGAGAGGCCTGCCTGTGGGCTGGAGGGGCTCAGCCGCTACGGAGGCCCCCGGGCTGTTGGGTGTGTGGTGTGTTTTGTTTTCTGACATCACAAGAATATGATGGGTAATTTAATATTTGCTAAAATATCGAAAATCCCTCTAATTGAATAAAGTTACTGGAAAGCTGCATAGATTTCAATGGTCTCACGAGTCGTTTACTAGAAAAGATTGATTTCTTTAAGAGGATCCAGCTGTAACTTGCCTTGAGCCCTGTGCAAATTCTTTAGGGGAACGGATGGCTTTTCCCCCTGTCAGTCCAGTTGAAAATGATACTCGGTAGTTCTATCAGTGGGGAAAACTTGTTTAAACACATTCAGAATGCTGCTCCTGTTTTTATTGAATCTAATCCTCCTGCCTCCCTTGTTAGGAAGGTTTTAATATAAACACAACCAAATTTGTTCTCTGTGAGCTGCTCAAACCCAACAGTAATACAAAGAGGACCCAAATAGCTCTGCCTTCATTCGTATTAGAAATGCCACGCTATTTATTCATAGGACAGAAAGCGAATACCCAAAGGGATCAAAAGGAGAGTGAGGGAGCGCTCTGCTCCCAATTAAAATGAATACAATTGAACTTCATAAGCCTAGACTGCAGGTTGCTCGGGACAGAGACCCCGCCTTAACTTTCCTTATAAACCCAGGTCCTGGGAATGAGCCTGGCTGCCCACAGGTCCCTGTTGATTGACTTCTTGGAACTGCAGGGGCCACAATAAATGACACCCTTTTCTCCCCAACCTGAGACACATGGAGGAGTCTCCAGACAAAAATACCAACTTTATTAAAGAGAGAGCTAAGTTAGAGGGCATGGCTGTCTGGTGTATCTAGAGTGGGCTTCGCAATCCTTCATCCTGAGCTAGATGGGGTTGGTCCCTCTGTCAGGGGCAGCTCTGGCCAACTAGAGGCTCCCCTACAGATGTGGGGCCTGCCCAGGAGCCCACTGCATGACTGTGACACCCCAGGAGGCAGGCATCCTGCGGATAGGCCGCCTGGAAGGATGCTCAGCTCCCTTCCCAAACCTGCCCGTCAGTCAGCTTCTGCTAGGGGAGGGTCAGGCACAAGTTGAATGTGTTCCAAATGCTTTTCCCTTCAGGAAGCACGGTGGTAAGTAGAGCCCTAGAGCTGGGGAAGTGAACGCTTAGTAAAATGGGGGAGAAACGTGGTTTCAAAATGATGTTTTATTATCTGTGATGGGCTTCACCAGGGCGAGACTTTCAACTCTATTGTTATTGTGGTAGCAGAGTGTAACTGTTGGTGAATAGCTCTAACTAAAATTCATGTCATTACTTAGATCCATGATATATTTCATTTTTTAAAACATATTTTTAGTGAGTTCAGAGAGGAATGGAGATGGGGAGAAAGACAGAAACATCAAGGATGAGAGAGAATCAACTGATCAGTTGCCTCCTGCACGCCCCACACTGGGGATGAGCCCGAAACCCAGGCACATGCCCTGACCGGGAATGGAATTATGACCGTCTGGTTCATAGGATGACACTCAACCAACTGGGCCACACTGGCTGGGTTAGGTCCATGTTTTAAATCTTTCTTCTTCTTCTTTTTTTTTAAAAATATATTTTATTGATTTATTTTTACAGAGAGGAAGGAAGAGGGGTAGAGAGTTAGAAACATCGATGAGTGAGAAACATCAATCAGCTGCCTCCTGCACACTCCCTACTGGGGATGTGCCTGCAACCAAGGTACATGCCCTCGACCGGAATCGAACCTGGGACCCTTCAGTCCGCAGTCCGACGGTCTATCCACTGAGCCAAACCGGTTTGGCAAATCTTTCTTCTATGTAGATTAAATTATGTTACTGTCAAAGGAATTACTTGATCGGACTTATGCGCCTGCATTTTTCTTCTGTTCCCTGACATGATTTGGTATATTCTTTTTGTGACTTGTTGCTGGGGCAACTCAGTAGTTCTAAGCTTAGGCGACTATTTGAATCAGGACACTGTTCTTTAATGACCTTAATTGGCTGGAAAGAAAAGTCCTTATTATCGTGCTTTCTATTCTGTGTGGGGTTTCGGAATTTCCGGATGTGTGACAAATATTAAACAAACGATCACTTTGATTTGGGCTTTCGGGCTCAGATCAAAGTCACCATCATCAAACACCGAGGGAGAGGTGATGAAACCAGGCCCCGCGGTGGAGGGTTCAGCCGTGCAGGCGTGGGCGTCCAGGGGTGTGTGCGGAGGGGCTCCTCTGAGAATCAGATCAATAGGAAGATGCCTGGGTGTTGACGCTCTGCAGGTGTCTCCCCCACACTCTGGTCTTTGATTTTCATCCGATTCATTTTATGTTATCCTGGCCCTGGGTTCAGATCAGGTCTCACTACTCAAAACTGAGCTACTGGACTTATGAGAGACAGAAAGACCTCCTCTCAGCGTTTAAAAGGCATTTTCTAGAAAACGGGGGAAGAAGGTAAAAGCCCAGGCCACTGTATTTTAGAGTCATGAAGTTTTAGGGCCAGTGGAGACTTTAGAGATCATTGAATCTGCCAGCCCCTGACCCACTTCTTCGTTTTACAAAATGGGGAAACGAAGGCAAATACGTCTAGGAACTTGAGCAAAATTACAAAGCTCGTCAATAACTAGGGTGGGGCTAGAACTAAAATTTTTCGGATTCTCTATCTTTATTAATATCTGCTTCTCGAATGTTGCTAACATTAAGGAAGAAGACTCAAGAGTCAGTAGAAGAAGGTAGTATGAAGGTTCCTTGGTTACCTGTATTCCATGTGTAATGCCACTTTATTGGAGTATTTAACTAAAGCCCACAATGAGTTACAAATAATATGCTCTAGCTAGCCCAAAGCATGGCTGTCCCTTGGTGCCAAGAAATTTCTAGCTTTCATTTCTCTTCCCAGTACATTGTACACGTTAGTCACTGTACTGATCATCCAACCTCCACGGGCAGATCACGGCTCAAATCTGTGAAATCCAGGTAAGAGCCGATCCATAAATTAGCTTCCTTGCTTGAGTGGACCCAGAACGTAAATCGTTCAGTGGCCTCCACTGTTGAAAATTTATTTGTTTTAGGTGTTGTTTGGGGGTGTCCTAGGGATTCCGGTGGAATGATAAGAGAGGTTTTGGCATTAAATTTCAAAGCGTGAAAGTGAAAAGGTCAAAAAATGAGGGTGAGTAGGGGTCAGGGGGGTGGGGGTGGCAGGAAGGAAGAGGCAAAGGCACTCTTCCTGCCACACAGGCTCCTGGGAAGGGAGAGCAGGTGACTGACAGCACCTAGGGGCACACCCCCTTGGAAGCTAGATCTGGAAAGGCTGGAGGTGGTCTCAACCAGGCCTCCCAGGTTCTGAAACAGACCATCGGCATTCCCATCACAGCCAAGAGCTGGGCACCTGGAGAGCCACAGACCCAGCTCCGAGGGAGGGCAGGAAAGGCCAATACTGCTGACAAGAGACTCATGACAGACCCAGAGGGAAAAATGGGGGGGGGCGGGGGCCAAAGAGGCCCAGGAAGAAAGACTTCGCCAGGTGGCACCACTTCAGTTTAATTAGACAAAGGCTTGGGGGTGGGCCGCGAGGTCTGAAAGCAGAGACACCTGGGAGTGAAAGAGAAGGGGGGTCAGGGGCAAAGGTTGAGAAAAACAAGCCACCTGGGACCCTGATTGAAACACACCCGCCAGAGCGAGGTGTAAAGGAGGCAGGTCAAGGAGCTGCAGAAACCCGAGCGGAGTAGGAGGAGGGAGGGGCAGGGGCGGGCGCTGCCCATCAGGCTGCCTGCTGTCAGTCAAGAGAGGGCAAGTGACCTGGGAAGGACGGGGACGTTACCTAGGGATGTCCTCAACTGGGAATAATGACAAGGGGCACATGTCCAATCAGGAGGGATGGCAAAAAGGAAGAGAATCCAACCTAAAAAGTCTTTTTTCTTCTTAAAAAAATTTTTTTGCTATAAATATCTGTTTATGAACCCTATGATTTAATAAGTCAAGGCAGATCTTTTCTCTCCATTTTTTCCTCTTGAAAATTTCTAATTTATGGAAGAGTTGAAAGAACAATGCACTCTATACACATATATCCTTCACTTCGATTTACAATTAATGCTACATTTGCTTTAGCTTTCAAGCTATGTCAGAGCCATTTTAGAATAAGTTGCAAACTGATTTTAAAATGCTTCACTCCTAAATACTTCAACATGCACTTCCTAATAATGCAGCCATTCTATTATATACTTGGAAAAATTAACATAAATTTTATTTAAAATTCAAACGGACCAAGAAGGGTTTATAAAAAGTCCAATTCTTCAGAAATAACCACTTCATATTCAATTTTCTCAATTACCCCCCAAATATCTTTGTTTTGTTGGCTTAAAAAAATTCAGAATCCAGAATTTGTGCGATACATTTGGTTATGTCTCCTTAGACTATTTTAATTTGTAGCTACTTTGTTTGTGTTTATTGGTTTTCATGATATTAAAGTTTCTGTTTTGTTTTTTAAATACATTTTCATTGATTTCAGAGAGGAAAGGAGAAGGAGAGAGAGATAGAAACATCAATGATGAGAAAGAATCATTGATCAGCTACCTCCTGCACGCCCCCTACTGGGGATCGAGCCCACAACCTGGGTGTGTGCCCTGACTGGGAATTGAACCATGTCCCTCCTGATTGGACATGTGCCCCTTGTCATTATTCCCAGTTGAGGACATCCCTAGGTTACGTCCCCGTCCTTCCCAGGTCGCTTGCCCTCTCTTGACTGACAGCAGTAGCCACTCAGCCACTGAGCCACACCGGCCGGGACATGGAATTTTTTAAAGATAACTGACTAGAATGCACTACACTCTGGATTTGTCTGATTGCTTTCTCATGAGTAGTCGAGTTAAATATCTTTGGCAAGAATAATAGCATACCTTACACGTTTCCATCTTACCTACGTGACAGAAAAAATCCTCATCAGCGTGCCATCAAGCTGGTTCATTTCTTTACAGTTGATGTTGATGTAATGGTTTCTACAAAAAGAGAGAGAAGGAAAGAGGGAGAGACAGAATTTCAAAAAATGTTTTTGTCACAACCAGAACAATAAAAATACTTATTAAGCCATAACCGGTTTGGCTCAGTGAATAGAGCATCGGCCTGCGGACTGAAGGGTCCCAGGTTCGATTCCAGTCAAGGGCATGTACCTTGGTTGCGGGCACATCCCCAGTAGGGAGTGTGCAGGAGGCAGCTGATCGATGTTTCTATCTCATCGATGTTTCTAACTCTCTATCCCTCTCCCCTCTGTAAAAAATCAATAAAATATATTTTTAAAAAATACTTATTAAACACCCAGTAATGAACTGAACACTGAATTGGATGCTAAGATTTCAGGCAAAGAAAGCAAATTGATAAAGAAACTGAATCTAGAACTCGGCTGTCCAACGCACGCAGAGAATGTGAAAAGCAGCTCCTGGACTGGTCTCTGTAGGAATGTGTCATCAGAAGCATGATGGGCATGTCCCACTGGCGTCCTCCCGCAGCGGCGGCATCAATCTCCGGGGACAGCCTGGGTCGCAGGGATGCTGTGCGCTCACGGGAAGGGCCCCGCGTGTTCTGGACGCCAGATGTGCGAGTGGGAAACTGACAGTTTTGAAAATGGAGGAGCCCAACTCCGATTCTTGGCCAGATGGTGAACCACTCACCTCAGTGGGGAAGTGGATTACTTGCGGCTCTCTGTTTATTGTTTTCCAAATGCAGATCCCCAAATTATATAGGGGGGCTAAGAATAAAATCAGAGAATAGTCAAATATTCCTGAAATTGGTCAAAAGATGTGTCTTATTTAATTCTGCAAATGGCTTGTGCATATGATGAACAATTCAAACGGACCCAGAAGGGTTTATAAAAAGTCCTATTCTTCAGAAATAACCTCCATTTCATATATTCTTCCAGGAAAGTTCCTGCAAATACACACAGATCCATACATATCTTAATACACAAAATCCTGGAGCACCCTATACTTTTCTGCTGCCTTTTCCCTCCCCATTCACAAGGTGTCTTGGATGTTTTGTCGTATCAGCTTTATCTCATGCTTTTTAAGTGCTGCGTCGTATTTTTCTATTGAATACCAAGTATTGTTTGACTAGTCACCAATTTCAGGTGTTTTGTTATTATCAATAATGTTGCAGTCATCGTCGTAGCAAGTGCATGCTTGTATACATTCCAAAATATTTGTAATGTAAATACCTAGATTAAAATTGCTGAATCAGCATGGAAATGCATTTAAGATATTAATAGGTATTGTGCAATTGCCCTCCAAAGAGCTTGTCTCAAGTTCTATACATTCCAAATGCCCTAGGAGTGTACCCGTCCCACTCTCCGAGCCTGTGTGTTAACAGCACCGAGCAATCTGATAGGTGAAGAGTAGCATCTTCTTTGCTTATTCTAATTTGCAGATGTCTAAAAGGCTTTTGGGATTTCCTCTTCTTCCTGATTGTCTTCTATTTTCCTAATGGTTCATCTTTTTCTTCTGGATAAATATAGGGTGTCCAAAAAATGTATAACACACTTTGAATAATTATAAAGGCAGTATTTAATAAAATACATTTCATTTTCAAAATTGAGTTATCAGCTATTAAAGTATATATACATATGTGGCTCATCTATAATAATAAAAGCATATGCTAATTAGACCAAACATCCTTCCAGACGTCCTTCCTTCTGGACAAAGCCGCAGCGGGTGGGGGTCCGGTAGAGGCGGCAGAGGCCCCCAGCTGTGGCGGGCGGGACCGGGGCCACGGCCTTTACGCAAATTTTCTATTATATAATCGGGTCTCTAGTGATTATATAATATAAAATTAGACCTTGTCTGTAATATATGTTGCAACCTTTTCCTGTTTTCTCACTTGCCTTTTGACTTTGTTTATAGTATTCTTGGTTGTTCACATGCTTTAAAAGTTTTATGTAGTCAAACACATCTTTTCCTTCACAGCATTTAGGTTTTGTGACTTGAATTGAGAGGCCTTCTCTGCTCTGAGATAATTATTGAGAAACAAAACAGAACAAAACTCCCACACTTTTTTTGGTACTTCTCATATTTTGTTTAAAATTTTAATCCATATAGAATTTATTTTGGTATGAAGAGCGAGATATGGATTGGGATTTGTATTTTTCCAGATGGCATTCAGTTGCCTTAAGTTCACTTATTGATTGACCCATCTTTCCCCCAGTGCTTTGATGTTTGTGTTTTATCTTTTGAAGGTAATTATTCTCAATAAAAAGGCTAAATCAAACATCACTAGGTCCTGAGTATGAACAATTTTCAGTTAGTTTATTCAATTTAGAAGCTACAGGGAGAAAATCCTTTTATATACACTTATTCCATTCAGTGGTTTGGTACTTTTTTCCTTCCAAACTGAAGAACTCATGTGTCACAAATGTGGATGAGGGTTTCTTCAATAAAACTGAGCTTCATTAATCTTTCATGTCTCAATGACATGGTTGGCATTCCACATGTGGAAGGACAGTAAGTTCTCTGCATTGCAGAAAAGAGCCATTTGCATCCTATCTTTAATTATAAAATTCTAGAGATAATTCTGTTTTTCACTTTTACTTGAAAACATCTCCCAGGTTTCAACCACATTTTTTTTTTCAAAATTTAAACTCATAGGTTAACTAAAAGAATCATGGAAAAATTGCACAGGAACTCATCATTGGTTCTTGAAGCTTTTGGATAAAGTCAGTATTTCTCAGATAACATAAGGTTCTAACCCAGCCGTGGGCAAACTACGGCCCGCGGGCCGGATCCGGCCCGTTTGAAATGAATAAAACTAAAAAAAAAAAAGACTGTACCCTTTTATGTAATGATGTTTACTTTGAATTTATATTAGTTCACACAAACACTCCATCCATGCTTTTGTTCCGGCCCTCCGGTCCAGTTTAAGAACCCATTGTGGCCCTCGAGTCAAAAAGTTTGCCCACCCCTGATCTAACCTCACGAGAAGATATTGAATTGCCATCAGTAGGTGCTGCTATGATTAACTCAAGAGCACTTAACTGGTTACTTCAACTTCAGTAGGCCTTAAAAGATGCAAAATTGTTCCTTAAAAAAGTGGGGAGGAGAGCACGAACTTCATGAGCCCTTAGTAGACAATACTCATCACCATTTCCATTTACCCATCTTGTTTAGAACAGTGCTTTGCACACAGCAGGTAATGAGTTTGTTGAGTGGAAGGAAGGAAGAATGGGTGGGTGGATATTGGATTGGATCAGTGGATGGATGGGAGAACCTGAAGGAATCTTCATCAACATCCACGACACAGCAGCGACTGTTAGTTGATCAATTAACACCCAAGATGAAATCTGTTTACCATGCTGTCCTGAGGTTTTCTTCTGGACTCGTTCTTCCTGACGATTCAATGAGAGACATATATATAAAACAAAGCACTTCAGTCAGAAAAGCCTATCTTGCTTAGTGCTCTCCTCGAAATAATTTTTGTATCATGATATAATTAAGAAAACTGTTTTGTATCTAGAGTTTCCATAAGACTCCCAATCAGAATTTGATTGATGTACCCCCCGTTTCAATTAGGGAGCACTCGAGGTTTCTTTCTCTCTCATTAATTACAAATGTAAGTCAAATTAAAATGGGAGCTCCTCCCTTCATCGAGGACAACAGAAAGTGTTTTTATAATAATCCTGGTTGCAGTATTTTAAAGTGCAGATAATTAAAATCTCAGCATGCTGCCATCCAACAAAAAAGTAAAACCTTCTTACACAGTATTTCAAAGAACCTGCCACTAAACTCCTCCCTCCTCTTTTTTCTTTAACATGCATTTCCTGAGGGCCTGGGATGTGACATGTGACCTGTGAGTGGTAAAGAAGCAAAGTGAGCAGCTATTTTGTTCTGCATACAGCCGAGCAGGTGCATAGACAAGTAAACAAGTATCTGCAGTAGGGTCTGATAAGCCCTCACTAAAATAAAATAAATGAAGGAGCTGATTAAGCAGGTTTCTCAGATTTTGGTAGACTGCCTATAATTTGAGATGAACATTTATTTCTGTCTGGCAATGTCTTTGAAGTTATCATTTCTCCTCTAGGTTCAACTTCCAGTGCCTGTAAAACAACAATAAAAAACAAACAAAAAAAACTCCTATTTTATTCATTTTAAAGGGGGCTCTTTTATAAGAAAAAACACCATTGCTTATAATAGATAGTCATAACAATTATACAGATCTTAGTAAAAATAATCCAATACTCATTCAATAAATATTTGAGCACCAACTACATCCCAGGCACAGCGCTGGGTGTCAATGTTGGGGCTACAATGACTAGAGGCTCAAAGTCTTTGCTAGGAACTCTATATATTTTTATTTTATTGTATTTTCAATTTGTTCAGTGCTTTACTGAAACAAGCCCCTTACAGATGACTCATTAGGGCCTTTGTATATTAAAACAAATTATTTGACCCCAAAACAAGACCAAATAAGTGTCCAAGATGGGGGGTTGGCTGGAGGTCAGCAAAGATCAGATGGGGGACTCTTCATGGAATGGAATGAGCAGGATTGGAACAAATGCCAGAGAAAAAATATTTATTCATACGATGCTCCATCCCACGAAAGATCTAAGGTGATGGACAAAGATAGAGACAATGCAAAATGATTAAAGGAGTCAGGACAAGGAGAAATATGGATGTAAAAATAATGAAGGGAGGGGTAAATGTACCATTCAGAAATGCACACCGAAACTCACTTCATCCCTAGATGCCAACCACGAGGGCCTGCCAGACTGAAGAGTGACTCCTGGGAAGACTGTCCCACACACCACTCACACCACAAGTGAGAAGAGCTTCGCGCAAAGACAACTGACGGGCATTCATACAACTATTGGGAGTCTGTGGCGATCAACAGAAGGCAGAGTCCCAAATTATTTGAGGTGAGTAATCATAAAAAGTCTGTAATAATGTTGAAAGATAAGGATCATAAAAACGGTTAAAAGAATAGGCTAATATCCTGAAATAGTGATATCTATGCAATAGCCAATCAGAAAGATGTGATACACTGCTGTGATCTTATGGCTTTAGACAGACGTGCCGTGCACGTGTGAGGGACACTCCCGACACTGAGACCAGTAAGTAACAGGCACTAAAAAGTGGAAGGTTTGATTCCAAGGAACTTGTCTGGTTTAGGCATCAAAACACAAGAGTTGAAAGCAGTTAGAGAAAGGAGGTGCCTCTCGAGTGAATGGCAGGGTTAATACTGCCAAGCTGCCAGACACCCCTTGGTGTGGTGGGAACCAGGTTTTGTCCCATGTTGATGCCCTTTGGGACATTCTTCAAGGAGGCACCATAATAGGTGTCTAGGCTACATACAGCTCATCAAGTGTGTGACCGTGAGGTAACAGCAAGCCTCCTCGATGCGAGCTGGGCTCCTGAGAATCACTCCCGGCTAAAAGGTCTAAGCATCCAGGCTGAGTGACTTAGGAAATCTCAGTTTTCATTCACAACACATGATGAGACCCGCACATGACACCAATCTGCCCCCATCCTCCACCAATTCCGAGGGGAAAAGAAACACAAATCCTCAAGCTCTAACAGGATTCAAGGATTTTTTCAAGGCTAGGATTCCAGTCGACTCACAGCACCCAGCTCAGTGATTTTCCAGGGCTACCCAACTAAACCCGAGGCTCCCCCAGGGGTGACCCCATGACACCGAGGCACAGCCTCCCTCTCTGGCCTGCTTCACAAAGCACACACTTACCGTTCCCCTGCCCCTGACATGGCTCCCTGCAGTAACTTCCCACACTTAGGGAAAAGCTCTTCTAAGCACAGTTCTAATTAGTATTAATTCCAATATTTTTATTTAAAGTCTAGTCACTTAAAGTCAAAATGACAGCTTAATGCCATCCCAGCACAGCAATTTGCCCGGAATCAGAAGAGAGCTTCGTTTTTGGAAAGACTTACTGCTAGATTTCAGGCCACATCTTTTTTTAATTAAAATACATGGATTGTCTTCGCAAACTCTTCCTGAATATTTCATGTGTTCTGAGCTCTATTTGCTGTACATATCTTCAGAGTGTGCATATTATTCAAATATTCCTAACAGATGGTCTCAAGTGCTACATATTCCATAGCATTAAGTGAATAGCTTGGTAAACAAATGAGTCAAGGATTAAAATATTTTACAGCTTATAAATCATGAAAGATGTTCAATAACAGTACATTAATAATAATAATAAAAAAAACCTTTAAATGTAAACACAAAAACATTAAATGGTGCTATTGGATCAGTCAATGGTTTACGACAAATGAATTCTTTCCCAAAAAGAGGTGCCCACCCTGGATGGTCTCAGAAATTACAACCTGACTTAATCTGAAGTTGACAACTGGTCTACCTGTGAGCCTGGCCTACTGTCTTCTCCGCCCAACTCCAGGGCTGTTCTCTGCCATTTCTCCTCGTTAACGCCTCCTTCATCGCTAGGAAAGAAAAGGAAATTTCTAAGCCAATTTTGTTACTCTCTAGCTACACTTTAGAGACTTTTTGCTGAAAGAGGGTGAAACTACATCACTCAGGGTGAGGATTCTGAACCAGCTGTGATCTTGATGATCCGAGTTCTCTTTCTATGACAGGCTAATGCTGGACATTGAGGCTTGGCATGATGATAAAAACAAACACAAATTTGAAAAACCCAAACCCACCAACTTCGGCCAGTGCTCACATGGCTTTCCATTTTACACTGGTAAGGTTCTAGCCATGATTCCACTGAGGGATAAAAGCCAATGAAATACTCTCCCGGTGGCCGTTTCTCATGCCACCCTTATTTGGAATTATGTTATTTAACCTAGTGTGGAATGGCCTTTCCCTAATCATCGGGTATTTCTAATATTTGTACAAGATCTGAGAAGACTTTTAAATTTCATCCTCGATTTCCCTAGAAATGAGCACTCAACCCAGTATTGATTGTGAAAAGAATGTAAACTTTTTATGAACTATTTGCTAAAATGATAGTAACTAGCAAAGCTACAAGTGCCTGTTAAGTAAAACCTCTCACCAAAAGTCACAAGTTGGCTTTATTTGTTATATTAAGGCTCATTACCCAATTTCGCACATATATTCAACACTCTATTCTACCACATTCCATGTGTGGCTACACTCTCTACTTCCTCTTCCACACTAACATCTGTGACCTCAGGGAAAGACCGCTGAGAAGCTGAGAAAGATGCTCTCCTCAACCAAACATGGCTCAGCCAAGTCAGAACGAAAGGAGGACATTCTGGCAGTTTTATATTAAGGCCCAGGCATGTGTTTTCCTTCTCAATCGTAATACCAAATCTTACCATAGCGAACAAAACGTATCAAGTCAATGACTCAACAGTATTTGTGTATCTACTCTGCATAAGGCACTGTGCATATCTTATGAACATTCTACCTTTATGAAGTTTCATCAGGAAGATTAAGTTTCTCTAAAATACAAAATATTCATGCCCTGGCTGGTGTGGCTCAGTTGGTTGAAGCATTGTTCCACACAAAAAGGTGACAGTTCAATTCCCGGGTAGGACACATACCCAGGGTGTGGGTTCAATGCCAGGTCAGGACAGGTGCGGGAGGCAACAGATTCATGTTTCTTTCTCACATTGATTTTTCTTTCTCTCCCCTCCTGTCTCTACAAAAATACAAAAAGTAAATATAATATGCATTAAAAAACTGAAAAAGCAGGTTCAAAAATAAACTCAAGAATGGCAAGAAAAGTTACATTAAGTCAAGAAAGGATTCTGTAAACTACATTAAGAAAAAAATAGGTGTGTGTGTGTCTCTATTTCAACGGTTCTCAATTACGCATCTTAAACATATGGAGAGCTTGTGAATAGAGCTCTCGAGTCCTACCGTCTGTCCCCCCTCCCTTTTCTGACTCATTAGGTGTGGAATAGGGTCTGAGAATTTGCATTCAAACAAGTTCCCAGGTAACACTGACATTGCTGCTCTGGGGCAATACTTTGAAAACATATTAACTTTACGTGACTGGGAATTATCATATACCACATGTCATTTGACCTGAACACAGCACAGCATTAATATTATGTGCTAAACTGATCTTTGGGACACTAATGATTTTTGTACAATTTTTATCAGAAGGCAAGATCATTGTAAATACTGAATAATCGTAATTATTACAAATAAGGGATGGGGCAGATCCTGGGATAACAGTCAAATGTGCTAAACAGACTGTATTTCCCTGCACTGTTCTCCCTCCCAAATGCAACTGCAGTCACACTCAGGGACAGGCATACTAGAGAAAGTCTTTTTTCCATTAATTGTAATAAGAACATTTAACCTAACCTCTTAACAAAATTTAAAAAAAATATTTTTATTGATTTCAGAGAAAAAGGGAGAGGGAGAGATAGAAACATCAATGATGAGAGAGAATTATTGATCGACTGCCTCCTGCACACCCCTCACTTGGGGACCGAGCCCGCAACCCAGGCATGTGCCCTGACCAGGAATCGAACTGTGATCTCTTGGTTCACAGGTCTACACTCAAGCACTGAGCAATACCGGCCGGACTTAACAAATGTTTAAGTGAACAAACAGTATTGCTAACTACAGGCTGACTGACTCGTTGTGCATAACTGAGACTCTACCCACTGAATAGCTATTCCTCCTCCCCTCCCACAAGAAAGTCTGGAGCTGGGATTCTGCCTTACCTATCACACACATCCCATATGCCCCTAGGCCCACCCAGATTTTGAATAAACACAACACCGTTCACAACCACCAAACCCTGACTTGTTCTTCCTACGATGAGGAGGAGGAGAAAGAGGAGGAGGAGGAGAGGATGACTGGTCATCAGAAACAGTGACTCACTAAAGAAGAGATTGCAAACTGGTGGCCTCCGATTTTTGGTTAAAAAAATAATTAGTTTGCAACATTTGGAAATCGTATTTCACAGAAATAGCTGTATTTTCAGTTTCTCTAGAAAGATCACGTTTAGCAACGCTGGCCGTGCATTCACTGCCATATGGCCTCAAGGAGCCGGAGCTGCACAGCTGTTGCCCACTTTCATGGGGGAGAACAGGCTCCCCAGATTGCCACTGTCCCCAGTAATCCCTCCTCGTCCACACCTGGCCTGCCTCATTAGCCACCGTCCCTGCCTGGCTCCGGAAACATTTGAGTTTGCAATCCCTGCTCTAAGGTGTAGCACAGATAAGATAATTTGCTGGGAACTGAGAGAGAGACCAAGATGGCGGCATAGGTAAACACCGCAGACTGCTGCCGCAAACAACCACTTCAAAAATACAACTAAACTGGAGCTGGGATTCTGCCTTACCTATCACACACATCCCATATGCCCCTAGGCCCACCCAGATTTTGAATAAACACAACACCGTTCACAACCACCAAACCCTGACTTGTTCTTCCTACGATGAGGAGGAGGAGAAGAGGAGGAGGAGGAGAGGATGACTGGTCATCAGAAACAGTGACTCACTAAAGAAGAGATTGCAAACTGGTGGCCTCCGATTTTTGGTTAAAAAAATAATTAGTTTGCAACATTTGGAAATCGTATTTCACAGAAATAGCTGTATTTTCAGTTTCTCTAGAAAGATCACGTTTAGCAACGCTGGCCGTGCATTCACTGCCATATGGCCTCGAGGAGCCGGAGCTGCACAGCTGTTGCCCACTTTCATGGGGGAGAACAGGCTCCCCAGATTGCACTGTCCCCAGGAATCCCTCCTCGTCCACACCTGGCCTGCCTCATTAGCCACCGTCCCTGCCTGGCTCCGGAAACATTTGAGTTTGCAATCCCTGCTCTAAGGTGTAGCACAGATAAGATAATTTGCTGGGAACTGCCCATAACCTGTGGTGTGTCTCACATACTTTACGCCACTCACCAGAGCGGGGTAGAATAGAACGTTATAACAGCGTCAGTCTTCCTCTGTTCTTATTAAATAAATAAATCATTTGCAAACTTTGGTACTGGAATGAAAACAAACTGGACCATATCTGCCATTTGTCCACCACACACCATAATTGAAAAGCTCTGCTAGAGAAATCTGTTTTCGTGCTGCCCAGCATAAATTCTGACTTTTGAATATGCCTAACAAATGATGAAACCACTGAAAATTTCATTATCGAATTGTAGGCCGTGAGGAGTATAAGACAGAATCGAGTACTTCTTTTTTTTTTTTTTAATATATTTTATTGATCCTTTACAGAGAGGAAGGGAGAGGGATAGAGAGTTAGAAACATCGATGCGAGAGAAACATCGATCAGCTGCCTCCTGCATACCCCCGACTGGGGATGTGCCCGCAACCAAGGTACATGCCCTTGGCCGGAATCGAACCCGGGACCCTTCAGTCCACAGGCCGATGCTCTATCCACTGAGCCAAACCAGTCAGGGCAGAATCGAGTACTTCTAATCCATGTCATTATAGGTATATAACTGTCCGTCATAAGAAGGTGAAAGTACAACATTTGTGCCACCATGTAACGTTATTTGGGGAGAAAATGTAGAATGTGGGGCGTCCAGGCACAGGCCCATTACTTTGAAAAGGGCACAGAAACATTTTTGAGACAGGCAGTGCATTCAAACAAAACCTACGTGAAAAATGGTCGTTCTAATAGAATAATAACTCTCTACTTCCAAATTGTTCCAAATAGCTTTGTCTTCGTAGACTAAGGAAAAATAAACGTGTGTACCAGGGACAGGTAGGAAGGAACAATCTAGAGATATACTGGGGAAGTGAGCGGGTGAGTTACACGGGACCTCCACGTTTGAGAGTGACCAGAGACTAAGGTGTTCCAGTCTGCAGAGAAATCCCTTGTTCCAAATGCGTATGATTTATGTCCAAGGCTATTACATATGGATCACAACTCATAATGTAGAACACAACTGCCTAAACACTGCCACACACACACACACACACACACACACACACACACCCCACACCCGAGCCCCGAGCCCGGGTCCTTAGGTTCCTATTTCCCTTGGATAGACAGGTGTATATATAGACGCTGTATCGAGAAAACACTGGGTATAGGCCTTTGCCTATATATACATTCTCAAATGTTATTTTCTACCAAACTTGAGCTCTATCCCTATGGGGGACATTGTATATATACAGAGGGCATTCACACTTTTGTTGACTGTCCACTCTAAGGTACTCGGTCACTCGCCTCTGAATGAATTTTCAGAACTATTTTCATAGTGAATGCGTGTGTGGGTCTTACAGAATACTTGCTGCAATGCGTCAAACAGGAGGCATCCTATTTTTAAAGGACAAGGAGGACTCGTGTATAAATGCACACACCACGCTGTTTTATCTGCAATAAGAAATTAGACAACGGAATTAAGATTAAACACTTTAATCAACTATAATAAATCAATATATATTATATAAAAAGTCTGATTCATGCATCAGATTACATAAATTATACAACTGTCACATTATGCAAGGCTTACATACTTTTGAGTTTGTATCGGTAAAAATGTATACAAGTTACTAAGAGCATTTTACTTAACAAGTGTAATACTCTTCAGTTATAAATAATGCTTGTGTCTTTCAAGTACCTGCTAAATATACACATTTCTAGATCTGCAGCATTCTTCTGTACCTCAAAATACAAACCATCTGGAAGCTTCAAAGATTTATAGGCCCAACGTATCATTTGTTACAGACTTCAATTCCATGGTAAGAGGGGATTTTTTTTGACATAGAAAAGAAATGAAATAAAATGCCAACTCGAGTTTAATGCTTGAAGAGCTTCTCCACTACTTATTAAATACATCGCGAAAGCCTCCAGATGCAGATGAATTAGTTAAGGTGCCATCTACTGCATATTAAATACTTCCAATCGCTGCATCTGGATTAGGAGAGTTATAAATCTGTGAAAATGGGGGCTTTCGAATGTGCGCTGACAGACCCTTGCATCTACCATCACGAACCAGCAGCACTGTGATCCTTTACCTCTTACTTCAAAGAGATCAAGTGAGCGAGCATGCTTCATACTTCACTTACACACGCACAGTGACACCTAGCATATCTACAAGACATATGAGCACACGGACATCAAAAAGTCCCAGCCTCACTCACAGACCCGAGGCCGGGAGCTTTGCCTGAAAAGCCGGAGGAAGAGAAAAGCTCCAGTGTAACAAGTACGAGATATATTAAAGCCAGTTCTTTTGTGTTTTTTTAGATTCTCCTTGCTAAAGAGCAAGCACCCTCACAGGGGTGGTGGGCGGGGGGAGAGAGGGAGGGCAGAGGAGTTGGTGAAGGCAGGAAAGCAAAGCTGTCACTAATGAGCTGGGTTTTACTTAGGTTTCCAGTCCTGAAGCCCTTTCAATACAAGGCAACATTTTCACAGCTGGAAAATTACAACTAAAGCTTCATTTACTGCCAAAAGCAATAGATGTAGTTATGTATAATCTATGGATAGCACTACATTCACGGGAGAATGGCAAAACTAGGCTCAAGGCAGAATAGAGCAGCCAAAAGCAATACTTAAACGTCTCTCATGAATGGGGGACACGTCACTTATATACAATTCTAAGATATGACCCTGCTACTCAATGAATGAAACTGAGGCATAAGTGGAAGGACAATATGTTCAGTATTTTCAGAACTGAATTTTAAAACTGGGAGGGAAACTGGTTATAAAATAAGGCTACTTTAAAAATAATAGAAATATTTTAATTACATAACAGAAGTATATTAACTTAAGATAGGTTTGAGATAAATATCAATTCTGTGGTTTTTAAAAAAATCCTCTTATCGGTGGAAATATTTTTGATCATGCATTTTAAGCATAAATAAAATCCATTTATAAGTCTATAGTGCTGTGCTCTATTGTTTAATGAGTACATATTTTTATTTCTATTTCAAAACTATTAACAAAATACACCATTAGAATACTACTGGTAAAGGTTACATTTTGGAAAAACAAACTAAGGTGACTTTTGGCCTTCCTTCTACAATGCTAGCAAATAAAACTAATCCGCATGCACTTCTGCCCAAACGCAGGAAACACTGATATGTTTACTGGGGAACTCATTTTCACTTTTTGTTTGTAGTTTATTATATTGACAGATTATGAAAAATAACTTGTACTCTGGGTCATGAGGAAAACTTCATAAACATTCAAACAGAACATTTTTAGACAGTGATAAATGCAGGATGAGTTTTCAATAGAATTCTTATCTCAGATTTAAAGATAAAAATATTGAGTCAGTTATAACCAAATCTCTCACGTGTGGATAAATCTAATTCTTAACAGTTTTTATACAAGCAAAGAATGTCTCCTTAAAAATGAATCTCCTCATAAAAAGAATAGTAGTTACTTGAATGATACTTTTTACCGATCTCTATTCACATAAAACATATCCCCAATACAAAACTAATATCTTGGTTCATTCTATCAGGAGTAAATTTGGCCAAAGCATATTAAAATATCTGTAACTAATCTGTCATAATACTAAAAACACATGAATTTTGATATTTTTAAAAAGTGTAAAAAGAGCTACAATTATACTAACAACACAAAATTAAGTGCTAAGAATTTTGTAAATATTTAATAAATGTTCATTAAAATGGCACCATGTTAAAAATAATTAAGATATCAAATGGAAAAATAAAATTCTACACCAGATTTGGAGGTTTAGGAAAGATTTTTTTATATATATATATGAAAGAAAAAGTTGGTACAGCTATTTTCCCTCCTCCATTTCTTCATTTCAAAAATTACTGAATTTTTGTATTTGGGGAAAATTTTCACAATTTCAAAATGTATGCTCTCATAGGAAAACTAAAGAAACTCAGAAAATACAAATAACAGGGATTTTGGCTTATGAACTAAATATAAACTTGGCCAAGTATTATCTGATTCAGAATATTAAAATAAGCAAAATGATTATATCTGCTTTGTATTTAACTTTCAAGTAAGTCTTAGTACAGATGCCTATTAAGACAAAAATGCACTTCATTAAAAGGCTGGGAAATATATGTCTCCATATACAGTGTGTTTTTTCATTTTAAATTCAGAAGAAACAGTGTTTCATAGTAAGTATTTTAGATTGTAAGGTAAAAAATAAGCTGTAATTATTATTTTTATAACCATTGCTTTTCACTTTACATTTCAGACTAATTTTGTACAACTACAGGAAGATGACTCATGGAAGTATTCAACATTTTGGAGAAGCAGACATAAAAAAAAAGTGGACATATAATTTGGTGATAAATCAATTCTTAAAGGGTAGATGCAGATTAATGTGTAACGTCATGCTAATAAAGATCTGTTCTAAAAACTCACTCTTTAGTAACTGTTATTTTGGTTCAAGACCCAAATGCAACCATCTGTTCTATTATTTATGGAACTTGAAACCAAGCCTAATTCTCTATTCCGAGAATCTGCCCACTGTTTTGGGTTATCAGGCATCGGATGATCACCTACTTTTACCCTCCAAGTTATCTTCAGCTTTAATTCTTACTATTTTCTTTGCTAGTGTTTTATAGGCATTTAGAATGGCAAGAAAACAAATTACATTAGCTTATCTCCCGCTTGTAGCTTAGACAAAACTCAAATGTTACGCTGAAAAATGAATTCAAGAAATCCGCGCTGTTTGAAGTTAATGGACTTTCCTAAAACATTTCATTCTTCAACAAGGCCTTTGGAGCATTACTTTTGGATAAAGAGCAAACATCTGACGCTGGAGTAACATAGTAGCAGCTCATTTTGAAACCAAGGTTCAGAATCAAGAGTGACTTGAAGCAGCTCCCCTACACACACGTAATACTGCAGTAGCAATGATGCTTCGTTGAGCGCACATATATTTTCCAATTGAGAAACTGGTATCATTTTAGAGGAAACCAACTGATTTTAAATGTCCTAAAAACACATGTATATGTGAGGTATATGCACGTATTTTATATGCAAAGATACACGAACTTATATTCACGTACATACGGATGTATATAAAATACGAACTGTTTTGGAAGTAGTGTTTATAATGAGCAGTATTCCTGCAGCTGAACTGTCTACAAATTGAATGCTCAGGAACCAACCACAGTATCAATTCTCACAATGTCAAGTCATGAGAAATCTTCCTGAGGAATGAGCCACGACTTCTGAAGACATGCCTGGGCCTCGGGCAGGTGCGCGGGCTGGCCAGCACCCCAGGGAATCCCAAGGAGCTGCTGACTTATCTGGAATCTGGCCCTTTTCCCTTTCAAAGTTTTAATTATTGAGCTCACTTCAAAGGTCACTCTTGACAGTCCCCGCTCATATTTATAAGTAAAACACCTTTTCCCAACGGACGAGCCTGGACTGAAACCTGCAAGTGCAGTCTCTTCCGGTAACAAGTCTTTCCTTCTCTCTTTCCTTTTCTTCCCCTCTTTCTTCCCCCAATTACCAAGGCAGCACAAATGGCTCGTTAGCTGTTGGAGAACTTGCCAGCCTTCCTGGACGGCTCGTAGGGCACTCGGAGGATGCTGGGCGTCTCCTCCATGACCCGCACGAGGAGGTTGTCGATGTAGTCCTCCAGCTCCCGGATGTGGGTGTCCTTCCTGCGCAGCAGCTCTTTGTGCTTCACCAGCTCCTGCAGGACCTCCTCGTAGGTCAGGCTGCGGTACCCGGCAGTGGCGTCAAAAGGGTTGCTGTCCTAGAACGGGAGAGAGGCCGGCACTTTAGTTCTCAGGAACAAAATCAGAATTATTCTGAACTTCAGCTTCTGGTTTTTCTCTGTCCTTGGCGAGAACCAACGTGACAGTTCACAGAACGGCTAGTCAGTTCTGAGGCAAGCGCTGGGTCAGGTCAGAGGCATCAAAGCCCTTATTCTAACTCTAAATTCTTCTACAATCGTTTTTTACAGTGTGGACAATGTCCTAGTAAAAGAGACAGACATACAACTTAAGATTCAGATAAAATGTTCTCTAATAAATTTAACTGAAATAGGTAAAAATTAAAGACCCCTAAGAATTAACTTAGAGGAAGTATAGGAAGCTGTTGAAAACTATACATTTGGACATTAGTTTAGTGCTCATCAAACTGCTTCCGCTGAACTGTATTTTAATGCTATGTCTTTGACTTTATTGAAGATGGGTACAAGCAGCAGCAAGATCAAATCTGCTTCTTGCTATGAAATGTTGAAGGCATTCGGAATTAAATCTTATAAGATGCTCCCATGGGAGTAACTTCTGATTTAATTTAGAGGCAAACAGCTTTTCCTCCCCCGAGTAACTAGTTCATTTCTATCTCATAGTAGCAATACCTCTATACCTTATCTTATTTCCCTTTTTGCCCTTGTTATCAGGAAACTCAGAGTTCAACTATGATCACGTTAATATTTAGTATTAGTATATCTGCATTCTCTTCCATTTCACTATTGATTTACTTTGTGAAAGTTATTCCATTAATGAAAATTCTTTTTTACATTAATGTATAAATATAAACAAAAAAGACAAAAGGCATTGACCTAATTAATTTTCATTACAATGCATCCTAATATTAAAAGAAAAATATTTCTCAAGAATTTAATAAAATATGTCATCATCCATTTATAGTGGATAGTAATTAGATTTTTCATTATGTAAAATATAAAGCCCACACATAAATTACCAGTAATATTTTTTATGTCTTTTTATACATAGTTCTATCACTAAGCTCAACAAATTAAAATGTTTTTTATCACTTTCATTCAAAACATTTCCATTTGGCTTTAAGGAAAATAAAATACTGGGGAAATTGGTCTTGCTCTTTCAGACTGCAGTATCTAATCTATTCATTGGGAGACAGAGAATGGGGACCAATGAATGCAGAAAGGTTCTTTTTCCATTTTTCATAGACATTAAATTTGCTTTTACTCATTTTCAGGATCTACTTTAATTTGCTATGTGTCTAGAAGTTTCCATGAGTAAAGCCAAAGTGTAACTTTTTATCCCCTCTTCCCGCAGGCACCAGGATTGCCAACACCAAAAATCAAGCTTGAGTACAGGCATCAATTTGATGGGTAAGTTATCCAACCACACTTTCTTCTCCGGGATAACAATAGAAATCCAGGAAGGGGACACTCTCCCAGCCCCACAGAATCTCTCCGGTTCTGTGGAGAAGATCTAGCTGGCACCAGGCGGAAATGCAAAAGGTGCAGCTCAAGCAGTGGCTCAGTTTGTTCAAAGGAAGAAGCAAGGCTGGAGGCACGGTGGTCAAACAGGTCATCGGTACAGAATGGCCGGCAAGGAAGGTTCAGGATTGGGAGCTGAGAGAGGATCAATGCCATCACTAAGACTTGTAGGTTTATTGCTGTGGAGACAGGAAGCCTTCGAAGGTTTCCGTAGACAAGAAAGATATGACTGAAGCCACGTTCTAGGACAACGAAAATGGCAGCAGTGGGGAAAATCACTTGGAGGGGCTGAGTTTAGTTATAAAGCCATTGAAATATCACAGACCAGATACTGATGAGGGCCTCCACCAGATCAACAGAATGAATAGGGAGACTGCTAAGGGGAAGTGAGTTTAAGTTCTGTAAGATATATTTAAAACACCTTATTTTGTTTTAACATTAGAAACTGGGAAGATACAACCTCATGCGTTATATTACCTTTGTCTCTAAAAACATTTCAGAATGTTACTCTGCAACAGTTAAAGGACAATTCTGTTAATCTACTTTTATTCTCTTCTCCCTGATCAATTCATCTTTTTTAAGATTAAGTCTCAATACACACACCCTCTCATGTATTGAATAGTTTATTTAATTGGTCATGAATAGAGATATAAAATATTAATATAATTTCCTAGCCACATTCTTATTAAATAATTATTAAGCAGGTTTCTATAGAAAAGATACACTATAGAGCAGCGGTTCTCAACCTGTGGGTCGCGACCCCTTTGGGGGTCGAAGGACCCTTTCACAGGGGTCGCCTAAGACCATCGGAAAACATATATAATTACATATTGTTTTTGTGATTAATCACTATGCTTTAATTATGTTCAATTTGTAACAATGAAACTGGGGGTCACCACAACATGAGGAACTGTATTAAAGGGTCGCGGCATTAGGAAGGTTGAGAACCACTGCTATAGAGGTAAGTATATATTTTTTAATTTATTAAAAATAAGCTAAAATTCCTCACTTTAACTTGGTCTCTGAGACAGAGACCAACCTAGCTCTCACTTTGACAAATGAGATGTTCTCCAAGGTCTTTTAACTCTAAAATGTCCTGGTTTACATAGTGGTGTTTCTGAACTGCATTTTTAAAAAGTAATACCACCCAACTAATATGATTTCATCTTTCTAATAAAATATTTACTGAAAAATAGGGATTCTGGTGAGAACTGCAAGGATTCATGAAATAAAACTAAATGGGATTCATTACTGATTGGTTGACTTAAGTTTTTCTTAATTTAACTTAAGAATCACATGTGTGAGTCTCTCTAATCTTAATCAAATTATACACATATGAACTGACTTCTACAAACAAATTAAGTGATGAACATAGTTAGAAAATCACTTACATTGTTATATTTAGCACTATACCAGTAATACCAGAAAATGTAGCTAAAATATTTTTTAAATATTTCTCTAGAGACGATGAGGATGAAAAATGTCAAAATATTCTTATTTTGACATAGTCTAAATTTTGTTTCATGACTATCTAACAATTTAATCTCAGAATAATTAGTTATTATCCTGGAATAGTGTTACACTATACAGCCATAATCTAAAATATACAGATCCATTATTCAGTTCATTTTGTTCCCCTACAACCTTCTAATACTTATGTATAGGCAGACTTCCTGGAAATACACTTCTGACCCTTTCAATAAATTTTCCATTTGTCCTTTCATGTGAAAATTTTACCCCAAATTTCTGCATCAAGTTTTTAGGCAGAAAAACATTTTAGAAACACATGGACTATAAACTATATTCTGAAAAATATATAAAATAATTAAAAAGTCTTATGCTTAGTTCCAGATTTTATCCCATATTTGAAAAGCAGGTAAATACCTTTTAATTTTAGGCATAAGATTCTTAAAGTGATACACTCAATAAATATATATCCTTGTTTGTTGAAATAATTCCAAATAAAATAATAACAACTGATATCAATTCATATGTACAATAGAAAATTAAAATAAGCCAAAAAAAAGTATTTTGCTTAAAGTGGAAAACTCTCAGGAAAATATAAATTATTGGTATAGACTCAAGTAACCTACATGGGACGCCTAAGTACTCAACATTATTTCCTCCAGCACTCCACACAGACAGCACATATGTTTTTAAGATGTCGTCTGATATTGAAATGTAAATTTTTCTTCCTTCTTCCCCTTTCACAACCAATTCTTTTTCATTCACACCCAACCTCTGTTAAAAATTTCCATATGCAGATATAAGGAATTAGGTGTTGGGTGAGAGAACAGAATTATTACATGAAGTTTTCTAATCGAAATCTTAAATAACATATAGTTGTGCAAAAGACTTTGAGAATCACTAGTGATCTATTTTTACTTTACACAGTAAACTAGGAAATGTATATATTCTTTTTACAATATTTAAATTTGAACAAAAGCAAATTATCAGGACTCAAAATAACTGAAGATTTAAAGAAAGGTTGTCCTGGTAACCAAATATTGGTGGGGCACTAACTGACATCCAAGGCAACTAGAGGGGAGAGAGAGAGATAAGACGAAGGCTTGGCATTCTCTGATCATCTCATTATTGTTCTAATGAGGAACTTTGCTCTGGGAATATCATCTCAGCTACTTTCACATCTTTTGTCCTACTCCCTTCATCTCCCTTTCAGTTCTTAATTAGGCCTTAAAGAGCTCACACTGCCCTTTCAACTGGCTACTGCTCCTGTTTAAACACTGTGCTTTCACAGACAGGTGTTGGCACTAGCATATAAGACATACAAACTTAATTACAAAATACTATGTCCAGAAGGGGGAAAAATAACTTGGTGGATGGCTATTATCGGAGAACTTAATGTAAATTACTTCAAACATCTTCTAATCTTCAACATAAAAATTGTTCAAATACTTTTCCTCAAAAAACGATTGGTCTGAGGATGGGTTCCTCCTCCTATTTGTATCTTGCAGTAAATTAACAACACCTAAGTAATCCTTTAACTGTCCTTTAGAATCGTTAGTATTCCCGAGAAAAATAATCACACATCAAGGATTCTTTTATCACTTTTAAATCCTTTAACTAAAACAATTTTCACATTTTATTTCTTTAAAGAATTCTAAGGATGCTTTTACAGCAATAAATTACAAGATTTGGAAAAATACATTTACAAGCACATAGAAATTGTAATTAAGGTTACTTAATAAACAATAGCTACACATGAAATCGATTTTTTGATGTTTGCATTTTGTTTGAGATTAAGTAACTTGCCTGATAGAATTCATTTTACTATTTGATCAAAGGCTCACTTCAGATATTCTGACATTTCTCGCCAGACTGCATCTTATAAAGACTGGAGTATTTATGAAGCATAAAAACTTACAAATCATTTACATAAAACAGCAAGAACACAGCACAAAGCTTCTATAATGTTTTCTATAATTTTAAAGAAATAACTACATTTACAATGGTTTATACACTACCATGGTTTCTTCTGGGCATAGCTCATCATAGAAAATTGTGATGTGTTATTGCTTTAAAAAATTCTTATTATACATCTGGATCACACACATTAAGGGCAGATGGTTCAAAGAGCAACCACCAGCATCTTGGAGTAAAGGCTCTACTTCTGTTATTCAATGAGAATTTAGTTTTCTACCAAGAACACGTGCCCACATTTTGATAAAGTAACTTCTTTCCTAGGTTTAATATATTTCGATTTGACTGAAGATGCAATGGAACTCTGAACAGAGATCCAAAGCTGGATTTCAAATAACAAAAGCATGAAGTTAAGATACCTGAATGATCTTTGCCAGATATGTGAGCTTAACTCGACTGCTGGCTACACCAAGCCCGCTAATATGTATGGTTTTGTTCTGTCTGGGAAGGTTAGTGTCCTAAAGGTTCTTTCAAATGCACTCCTGGTTAACTGCATTTCCTGCCAGGATGCAAGATTGTTGAATGTTAATAAACGGTATTATTCTTTCTTCAGTATTTGTCCCAACAACAAATCGTTTTCTCCACATGCTCTTATTTCCTAACAATAATGTTGACCTTGCCATACAGCTTTCATATTAATTTTAAAACAGTCTGCAAACAAAATATGTATATGCTAAGCAGGCTTCAATTATAATGATGTTTACCTGAAGTTCTATTAATTGTATAAAAGTCACACCCTATCATATATTAAAAATAAAGACTGGGTTTTGCTTTTCTTCTTTCTCCCCAAATTATCATGCTAAGCTATAATCGGTAGGTAACAGGGATTCGAGGGGATGGGAGCCTTTCTGGAAACGTGTGCCCGACAGAAGGCTGGCTTGTGGCTTGCTTTCTGCTTCTCTAACCCCCTCTGCAACTTACCGGGATTTTCCTGAGGTCTTCACTGCTTGTCGGGTTCACATGAAAACTGAGCAATAAAAGACAAAACACAAATGTTAAAAATGTATCATAGTCCACATGGGAGGAAACATAAAAACAGGACATTTTAAACCAACATTTCAGTAACAATTTCTAAAGCCCTAAATCACTCGGATGAGTGAAATTTAATCCAGGATGTAGAAGAAAACCAATATTTACTCAACATCCGAAAGCAGCTACAATTTTAAGCTTTGAAGGAAAACCCTTCAGTTATTATCAGAACTGAAAAACTTCACCTCCAAATATGTAGTTTCTAAATATTTTATAAAACGAAATTTTGTAACATTATTATTCATTTTACATACACACTCACCTTAGTCCTCCTGATAAAAAATGATGGAGAATTAAATAAATTTAGGATGGAAAGATTGTAGCATAGAATAGACAAAGCAAACTTTGCCAAAAAAAAATTCTACAGGTATTAAAGCAATTATCTTTTAAATTTTTAAACATCGGGCTATCAATAGAATACATTCAGAGTGCTAGGAACCATTTCTATCATGAATGTGATGTCTAAGTAGCTGATCTTCAAAATTCAAATACCCAAATGGACCCCCCCCCCCCCAAAAAAGGA
>NW_005370286.1:3134509-3160577 GCF_000412655.1 Myotis brandtii | reverse complement strand
GGCCCCCCCCCCCCCAAAAAAGGATTTCTTCTGTACAGAGGGTAAGAAAACATCCCGGCTGAGTGCTATCATCACTTTCTTCTCTGAAACATGTCCATTAGGAAGGGCACTGCAACCAAAAAGAAGCTAAACTTCAAAGCCATCTGATGAGTCAATATTTCATCATTGCTATTCAAGTTTAATTTTTACCCGGCACTTAAGAGTATTAGCCTTGCTAACCACTACAAAGCATGACTGTCCTCGGAGCCTTTTTATACCTCCCCCAAAAGACTTAACAGTAAAATATATTTTTCACGTTATCTGTGCTTTATCAGCCAAATCATTGGAATCCTTTGAAGAAATTCACTTTCAAAACTTTGGACTGTGTGCACGCAGTCTGGACACTAGATTATAACATCCGGAAAATAATCTATTATTACAGGTACACACCCCGAGCTGTAAATCTACAGAGCATACAGGCCATGGACAGCCACCTCAAAGGAATTTCTCATAGAGCCAAGGTTTCACTTGTTATGACTAAGATTTGTAGTGCTCGCTTCAGAACTGGTGGCTGACCTCTAGCTAGGACTCCTATGGGTAAACTGAGCATTTCAGTAGAGCTGGGTGATTTGGCAGAAAATACTGGAATATGTTTTAAATACCTATAATGCACCATTTACAGACAGAGGCGGCTGACTCATTGCCTGTATCTCATCATTTTTACTGTGTTCTATATGGTCCCAGACTAGACCACTGTACCGGAAAGTCTCACGAGTCTGACAAAAAGAGTGGCTTAAAAAAAAACAACAAAACAAAATCCAAAAAGACATTATCATGGAGTAGTCCTCCGCCTAGGCTGCCATGGTAGCAGCTGCTAACACATGGGGTTCCCATCCTCTCGGATTCTCAACCCAATGTGGTCAACATCAGGGTCCAGGGGGACTAACCTCTCCTTGCGCCATTATCTCACAGCGAGCGGTCTTCCAACAGGTCAAGAAACACATTCTGCTGCCTCTCTCTCCATCTGACTGTGACCAGCTCCGAGACAAAATGCCCGCATTCAGGTTTCACAGTACAGCACAGTGGGTACAAGCAGAGAAGCGGTTGAGGGCCCTGGGACCAGGAGGTGTGAATTCAAGCCTGCTTCTGCCCTGTAATTGCTGTGTGACCTTGAGCAAGTTACTTAACTCTGATTGTCTGGGTTCCTCCCTCTGTAAAATGGGGATCTACCATACAAGTCGACTGTGAAGACTGACTTAGTTAGCATGTCAAACACTTAGCACAGTGACTGGCAGACAGGACATGTTCAACATATTATTTTATTTAATAAATATTTACATAGCACTCGAACTGTGTCAGCTACTGTTCTAAGCACTTTCCCAAAATTAACTCATTTAATCTTCACAACCCTTAAGGTAGGTTGTACATCAGAGAAATTGAAGGACAGTTTCAAGTTCTCACCAGTTTATTTGTTTCTTTACTCAATATTTGTTCTACAAAATAAATCAAGAGTGGATGTTATAGGAGAGATAATAATGATTCCTTAAAACGTATTTCAGTGTATTAATTTCAAAATTTTAAATTAGCTTACTTAGAAAAATTATTTAAATGTAGAAATACCACAGAGTAAAAAAATAAGCTTTTACATTCAGAGTACATTCAGAAAATAGGAATCCTGGTGTTATATTTATTGTGATATAATCATCTTCATTTTCAAAATGAGGACACGAGAGCCACAAGGAGGTGTGGTGACTTGTGTGTGGTCATAGTTGGCAATGGAGTGTCTGGCTCTGGGACCTGTCCTCCTACCTGTGGCACAGTCACAGCTCTGGCCCCTGCCCACAGTGAGCATGGGTTACACTGCGAAGCCCTGAATGTACCAGCCACGTGGGTTGACCAGAAAGTGCACCTCACAGCATTCTGGGCAAGCGCATGATCCATCCAGCTGCACTCGGGGGAGGTTGGGGACAGCACCCTTGTGAGTGACACTGTCAGACCCTGTAGTGGAAAGAAGTGCCCTTTTGCAGCAATTGGTCCAGGAAGGCCTGAGTCCATGGAGAAGTAGGATTTTCAATGACATGAAGAATCGGTTTGGCAGCCAGAGAGGGAGGACTCTCAAAACAGAGGGCGCAGCCTGGGGCCGCTAGAAAGCGGTGTTCACAGTGGACATCAAAGAGACTGGAACACAAGGCAGCAGGGGGAGGAGCCCTTGAAGGGTTTGATGCAAAGATGAGGCTCTTAGACCTGATCCATCGGGCGACAATGTTTCGTACTTTCAGTCTTCTTTCATAATGTTATTTAAACATTTCATGGGCAGTAGCATTATCCATCCCATTACATCCTTGAAGAATAAACAATATTAAGACTGTATAAATTGCAGTATGTCTCAGGAAGAAATCGGTGAACTGAGAAATAGAAATACTGGTATTAGATTTATTGGGATAAGGGCTTTTAAGAAACAGACATGTAGGACAAAGATTTTATCAAGATCATAAAACTAGCGATACGTAATGTCCGATGGCTGTGGCCTCTGGAGCTAAAGTGAAACTCAGTGACAGCCTGAAGCACGCCTGAGAATTATTAGAAAGATCAGACTGAACAGGTCGCAGCGGGGAGGGAAAAGGGTGCCGTGCCGGGTGCAGCGAGCCCCACTATTTCCCATCCTACCTGCCTGTAACCGGAGCCCTCTGCCACTCAGCAATCCCCAGGGCAGGTCTGGGCTCAGGGCAATTGTATGGGGCATTGTCTCAAGTCTAAAGGCGGAACCCCTCCCTCGTGGTCGGCTTTATAGTCACACACTGACGTGTCACACAGATGACGGACTCAGGCATTCACGCTGTTTTTTGATCCTTCCTTAAGGGGGGAAAAAGAGTTAACTGAACTGGATTGAATTAGCTTGGTGAAAAATAAAATGTCTCTATTTACCGAAGTGTGGCACCAATCTGTGATATCTTTCCCTTTGGACTCTGTCCTCATGTCACACAAGATATTGAATAATACAGTCTGACTGCTCAACTGAGCTGTTGACAGGTTAAGGAACATGGTGTTCTTAATCAGGTAGAAAATGAACTCAGACATGCTCACACTGAAAGAACTTCAGGCAAAGTTAAACTTCACAATTAAAAGAAATTGTTTTAGAAATCAGAACTGAAGGAGTATGGGGGTAGCAGGGGATTTTAAAGTAACTATTAAGCTGATACAGATATTTTAAATTCATATTTTAAAAAGATTTTTAAACTAAGAAAATGCTTTACCTTAACATTCTAAAGTTCTTAAGTAAAAACTTATTTTTCACTCTGTGCTATTTCCAAATTTAAATAATTTTTTCTAAGTAAACTCTAATTTTAAATTTTGAAATTAATAGTACTTGTGTATATTTTAAGGAATCATTAGTATCTCTCCTATAACATTTATTGATTTATTCTGCAGAATAAATACTGAGTAAAGACATAAGTAAGCTGGTGAGAACTTGAAACTGTCCTTCGATTTTCACTGTGGACTGGTCTCCTCCAGCAGATAGGTCAGGACAGCAAACCAAGCTCCTAAAGCGGTGAAACCGGCCGCTGCAGAAATCCCGGCTGCATTTGGCAACGACCAGAGTCTTTTTCTCTGTCGTTCCTTTTCTCTTCTAAAAACATAAATACAATCATTTGGAGCGAGAATTCCTAAGACAGGGAAGGGACTAATGAGAGTAAAAGGAGTATGAAGTGCTTGTCAAGATAAAAATAAAAACCCACAGAAGAACAAAGATCTAATAAAACTGATTCACAGTCTTGTTAGTATAAGACAATGCAAACTGCAGGTTCCTGGCTCTCGGGGTTGAAGTCCTTCAATGAGAAGTCGCAGTAACACGGGGAGCTCTTTGGAAGGCATTTAAGAACAAGTATTGTTACATCTTCCATAATGCCTCTCTTTCTAGGCCCCATAAAGGTAAGTGCATTTTGGTCTACACACTTGATCCATTTTGTATTTAATAAGTGGATTCAAGTTATTTGAAAACTCCAGGAGGCGTCCCACCTGGCTGGGGGACCATGAGGGGAAGGAGCGAGGAGTAACACTGAGCACCAGTCATTCCTTACTGTGTATGGGGATAAGTACAACTTTAACCTATCACAGAAGAACTCCTGACATTCATTATGTTCAAAGGGGAGCATCCCATTGATCTTCCTGTTTCACTCAGAGAGTGGGCTCTGGAGACCCGAGGCTTCACTTTGGTGACAAATGTAGCTGGGGGAGGGGTATAAACAACTGTAACAGAACATAACAGCACCTTTAATGAGTCTGAAGAGAGGAAAAGGAAAATGCCCCATTGACAGTGAAGCAAGGGAGAATAAAAAAGACATAGGCCCAACAACAACAGATATTTATTGGATTTTTAACTGTGGGACCTACCAGGTGTCTTTCTGAGCACTTTACATGTTAATGTTAACTCAATCCCATGAGGTGCTACTTTTTACTTCCATTTACAGAAGACCAAACGGGCACAGAAAAGTTAAGAAGCTTACTCCAGGTAACACAGTTATTAAGTTTTCAAAGGAACAGTAATCAATAAGGTTTTATAATACATAAAGGTGGACACATGTCATTATACATTTGTCGAAACCCATAGAATATACAAGAACCCTAATGTAAATTATGGGCTTTGTATAATTATAATGTGTCAATATAGGTCAATCAGTTGTGACAAATGCACCACTCTAGTGGGGAATATTAATAATGGGGGAGGCTATGCATGTGTGGAGGTAGGAATACATGGGAATCTCTGTACCTTCCACTCAATTTTGCTGTAACCTAAAACTGCTCTAAATTTTATTTTTCTTAAACTTTGCCTTTTGTGGCCCTGGCCAGATGCCTCAATTGGTTGGAGCATCGACCTGTATACCTAAAAAAGTGGCAGGTTTGATTCCTGGTCAGGGCACATACTTAGGTTGAGGGTTTGATCCCCAGACAGGAGGCACCCTATCGATGTCTCTCTCTCTCCCTCTCTCCCTCTTTCCCCCCACCCCCTCTTCCTTCCTCTCTCACTAAAATAAATTTTTAAAAAGTCTGCCTTTTGTGAATCTTAATCCCTTTCTTCTATAAACTCCTTGAAGAAAGAATGATATCTCATTAACCTTTTCAGTCCCCGCATGTGACAATACTTAGAGCATCATGGCAGATGCTTAACAAAGGTATGTTGACTAAATGAATAGCCAGTGCTTAGTAAAAATGTGTAAAAGCTGAGCTAAGAGTCGACTGAGTAAATCAATGGAAGGTCGATAAAAGTTTCAACAACAAGATATAAAGTGGCCAGAGGAGAGGAAATGATTTTTTCTGAATAATAACTATTACTTACTGTATATCTAGGCCTGACAGTATATTAATGGATTTTTTTCAGTTCTTTTTAAGATAGGAAGAATTATTCTGATACAACTGCCAATATGAATTGAAAGGTGACTCCACTAAAGTCAACTCAACTACCTACTTTATGCATTTCACCAACCAAATCCACCAGTTTAGGTATCTGACCGCAATACAGATTAGCTTGAGATTTTTCTGGAAAAATACTAAAAACATTTATTCCGTAGAAGTTCAATAGAGTTTAAAGAAGTTAAGGAGTTCAAGAAATGTTCTTGAATGATCCTCTTTATAAAAACCCAAAGAAATGAAGTGTCCAAAGAGAATTTCCACTAGTAAATACAACCTTTTGTACGTTTCAATTCGGTTTATTTCACAAGCAGACAGGGCTTTAGAGGCAAGGTGTAACTCCATATTGTCTCTTTCCCTTTCTTTTTAGGAAAAAAAGAAAAATCAGTACCAAGTCAAATTAATGATATAGATTAAAGTACTACATTATCTCTCTTGGGTCTGGGCAAGCACACTAAATACATGAATAGCAAAACAGAACCTAATACGATATGTCTATGGGGATCAACAGTAATTGACTTATTAATAGTCTCACAGGACATCTCTCAAGAGATCTCACAGGCAAGACAATTAATGACTATGGTCAGTGACACCAAAGATCATGGACAGCAGATTTGGACCTAGCTGCTTTTCTATCTTAACAGTAACAAATATATTGGTGAAAAGGTCCTAAAATGTAACGATTTCAAGATATTTACGAAATTAAGGCATTATATTCAATCAAGTTTAACTTACTATTCTAGAAAAGAAGTAATTATTTTAAATATAAATCAACCAAATGATTCACAAATTGTCCAACATAAGCCCTATGAATTCCAACAGTTCTCCATTTATTTAAAACTAAGCTTCTCATTTTTCTCTTTCGCACCGTAATACATGAGAATACATCTGCAACAGCATAAAATTTCCTTGACATCTCAAATTCAACTTAAAACTTCAGGTACATTTTTGCATTTTTCACTCTAACTACAATCATATGTCTTTCTCTTGATAAAAAAAAGAATCTTTCTCCCCAAATCTTTAGGAATACTGTCACTCTGAGAAGTTAGGCTGTGTTCACCCCGTTCCTCTGAGTAGACCCTGGTCCACTGCCTGCCATAGGTCCACTAGTCCAGTGGTCGGCAAACTGCGGCTCGCGAGCCAAACTTCATGGCCCATGCGCAGAAGTCGGTATTTTGTGGAAGAGCCACACTCAAGGGACCAAAGAGCTGCATGTGGCTCGCGAGCCGCAGTTTGCCGACCGCTGCACTAGTCTATTTGGAGTTGGGGATGGGAATGGAGGTGGGAATCAAGTTGTTCATTTTAGAAGCAAAACTGTAAAGCTGGAAAGGTTTGATGAGAACAAGGCACCAGGCCCCTACCAGGGCCAGACCCAGCATAGGCTCTGTTTCTGTATGAGCCAGGCCAACCCAGTGCCCTTGATCAGCTTTTTCCTGAGGAAAGAATGAGGACAACCTGAGCAGAAGTAATTCTTCCATGAGGGCAGGAATGAGGCAAGTTGCCCCTGGGTCCTGCTGGACTCGGCACAGAAGGACAGAGGGCCCACAATGCCCCTGGCCAAGCTGGCTCTGTATCTGAGACAAGGCTAAGTTCTGGAGAGGAAGCTATGATGTCCTCTTTCACAATTTAATCTGAGCTCAGCACATGAGTTTAGGAACTAGTCAGCATGCTTTAAGACAGAGCCAAAACTTAGAAATCTACCACACACTGTCCTTACTCGTGCTATGCAAGAATTTCTAAACACAGGAATTTATAGCAATAGTAGGTATAATACCTTTGCCTTGTATAGTAACAAAATAAGTTTTCTACTTTTACTAAATTTCAATGTAGTTTGGTTTATTTCATCAAAGATTATTACTAAACATATATCTTGAAAGAAACTAGAAAATCTATCAAGTTTATTGTTTTCTTCCAAATGTATACCCTTTATTGGTCAGCTCCTAAATTCCACTTGCATTTAAGTTTTTTAAAGTTGAGAGTATTTTGTTACTAATAACTTCACTTAACGTAAAGTGATTCTGTAGATGCTGTGCAGTAAAATCACAGAGAGCCACTGTTTCCAGGCTCACCCTGTGGCAAACGCTCCCCTGGCACAGTGTTCATGCCCCTGCATAACGCCAAGGTAGTTTTATCCCATGTAACACTGAACAACAGTAAGGCTCAGGGGCGAGTAAGATCACCCAGCTATTCAACAGACTCAAATCCACACCACACTGATTCCAAAACCTGAATATTATATTACTATATATATATTTTTTTTTCATGTTATTCTGTAAAATCCATGGGTGGAAGAAGTTAAAAAGATCTTCTGAATCAAATATTAAATTATGGATGTTTACATTTTTTATTTAGTTTGGGTATTTTATTTAAAAATAATCTATATGAAAAAATATATAATGTACACCTCAAGTAAACAAAATATGTGATTAACCTGAGCACCCCCATTCCCGCACCAGGCTCCGTAACAAAGAGGTTTCAATGCAGAGGTGCGGCAGGGCACCCCCCTAATTGGCTCCTTGGTCGCCTAAAGTAGCAACATACTTCCTTGGGGAATGACAGACATGGAGTATATATAGCTCCATGACTCCAACTAGAAAAGAAATGGTGAAATTACTAAGTGGTTGGTAAAGTGCTAACGTAGTCCCTATTTATAAAATCTTCCTTCACAATTTTAATGCTTTCCTGCTATTTACTGAAATAACTCTCTTACTCATTCCCTATCTTATAAAATCATTGTCTATGGTTAAGAACAAGCTCAAAGGCCTCTTCCTTAAAGAAGCATTTCCCAAATTCTGAGCAAACTGTACCTTCCCTCAGCAAGCACCGTGTTCAACAGTCACTGCCTGGATTACAGGCCACTGTGCACTTCCCTCTGCCCAGCCTGTGCGGCCACCAGTTCTTTACGAACCATCGCTTCAACCCACTCAGCCCAGCCCTAATAGAGCTGACATACGTGTCTGTTAAAACAGCTCTAAACGCTGGCCAGTTTCATTCTAGGCCAAGCTGATCCATGTAATTGCTATTTAAGAGGTATTAGCACTTTTGTCAGAAAGAGCTCTAAGCTTAAAAATATATATAAAATACATAAAAACATGTATTTGATGTATAATACTTAATATGTAATAAATATTTATATATCTTAATATTTATATATTTCTATTTAATTATTGTTACATAATAATATTATACTATATTATATGTAACACATCAAATCAAAGAGCCCTAATTTATCTTTAAAATTTAAGCTCAAGGATTCAAATGTCTGGATCCTAACGTTCTTAGACACTAGACAAACGCAAAAAAGAAAAATCATTTCATAATCAAGTTAACCGCTTTATTTTCTACCAGCAGCAGCTACTTAGAACAGCCTGGCACAGGTAACACTCCCACCATATATTAAATATATGGAAACAGTACCTGTTTTCCAAAAGTTAAAGCTTATTGTTATGAAGAAAAGTAATCACAGGTGATATGGTTATAGAGGCCCAAAAGGAAATGTTCTGAACACGGAAGCAGGAGGCCTGGGAAGGCGGGGCACACAGAAGAAACAGAAGTCATTCTCTTAGTGAGAAACTGACAAAAGAGGTCCAACACGGGACTGAGTAAAGCCAAAACCACTGGAGAGAAATGCATGCAGTAATTACAATGCGAGGGTGAACACACTTTAAATGCATTGAATCCATAAGCGATTACAGAAATTTGCATTCTTCTGTTCAAAGAAGCCAAAGTGTGTTTCAAGTATTAAAAATCAACCTCTCCAGAGCTATTACCATGTTGATATTAGCTTAACTTGTCTCAATCAGCTCAAAACACATAATTCCTATTTTCTAAAAAAACACACACAACCTCTAAACAAGAGAACATCTTATTAAAAACAAAAACCTCAAACCTCTCCATCAAGATTAAAATGCCAAGTTTGATTCAAAAGGCTACAGACCTGACATCGCTGTAATAATCTTTATAATGCTGTGTTTCACCACAGGCAGGGCATCAATTGAGGACACATATCATTGGAATAATTCTCATTGTTTCTTCTTTACCAATCCCCTCTACTCCCTCCACATATACACACAAAAGTAGAATGGTTAAGCCCTATTTTAGACCAGAAAAATATCTCAGAGATGTTTTCTTCTTTTCCATCCTCACTGCTAAGGGACCGCCATCAGCTTTCACCTCAACCATCACACTAATTTCCTAACCCGTTTTCCTGCCCCAAGTCCTTCACTCTTCCTTCCACTCCTGACCCCAGCAGATCCCCCATGGTACAGGGCTATCTGTAAGATATTACTTTGATCACATTACAATCCAATTTAAAAATCTTTCATGGTTCTCCAATACCTATATCATGTCCAGTTCTTAGCAGAGAATTCAGACCTAATATTTACATGCCTGCTTCTATGAGCTCTAAGAGCAGGATTTCAATCTTCATAACCTCTGATTTCCATGCATATAGTAAATATTTCAAAACTAATGAAAATGAAAACATCATCTCATCACCAAATCTGAGGTGGGGGAAAAAATCATGTTGCTGGACTGACCTAGCCACACTGTGAGGAAGCAAGAGAATAAAGCAGAAGGCCTGCAAGGGCTTTCTTTATATACTTAGTCTTTATCTATATATATAAAAGCCTAAGCCAGTGGTCGGCAAACTGCGGCCCCTTGAGTGTGGCTCTTCCACAAAATACCACGTGCGTGCGCGCGCGTATAGTGCGATTGAAACTTCGTGGGCACACTCAAGGGGCCAAAGAGCTGCATGTGGCTCATGATCCACAGTTTGCCGACCACTGGCCTAAGCAACTGTTACGATTGGATGACCGGATGACTGCCAGTAGCTATGACGTGTACTGCCACCAGGGGGCAGATGCTCAGCGCAGGTGCTGCCCCCTGGTGGTCAGTGTGCTCCCATAGCCAACCTTCTGCAGCCAGCCAACCTCCTGCAGTCCCTACTGCCCCTCCCCCTGCCAGCTGGCCAACCTCCTGCTGACCCACCCCCACAACCCCATCCCCGGCCCTGACTGGGATTGGGCAAGACGGCCCCAATCGGCCTTAATCGCCAGCCAGACCGAGGGACCCCACACATGCATGAATTCGTGGACCGGGCCTCTAGTAGAATATAAAATGTTTATAATAAGGGTTTGCTGATGTAGGAGTTTTCTGAATCAAAACTCGATTCACACCCCAACAATTTCAAATTTACACAGGAAATAACTAGATCAAATATTTGAAATTGGGAAGAACAAGTCTCAGACTTGAAGGTACCACAGGAGCATGACTGGAGGACCTGTGCGTATTGTTAAAAACCAAAGTGTTGAAGGGCAGTCTCTTCTCAGGCCTGGATCCTGACAGTTTTCACATGGATGAGAAAAGTAAGGTCAACTTGGAATAGGCAATTTTTGACAACAGGCCAGAGATGAAAAAATAAACAGAACAATAAATATCCAAAACAATTCAGAAACATATAATTTTTGTCTTTCCAATGTATTATTCTTAAAATACACATGTTCACTAATGACAATTAACAAAGATTATTAATCTACATGTAAGAAGCTTTCCTGTTTGTTGGATTTGACACAGAAATAATCCTCTCAAATAATGTATTAAAAGTTAAACCCCCCCAAAAAATTTACATATTGATTCACAAAACTTGGTGAGCTGGGGTCACTGGAATATAATTTTAATACTTTCCTATCAGAAATCTCAAGAGGACTTCCATGCTCTATCTTGTATTTGATCATATCATAACAACCTGTTCTCTTTAACTATGGGACTCACTATGTGTTATCCTGTGTCCAGTGCCTAAGAGCTCGTTAATTACCTAAACTATATCTCCATAGGTCTTGTTAATTACCCGTCTCCTGTCTCAGAGGACCTTGTTAATAACTTGTACAGTCTCTCTAAAGAGGTCCTAACAACACATTAAAATTAAAGATGCTTTTCTTTTAGCACCTGTCAAGCGCTGTAAATTGAGAAATTTTCACATCAGTTTATTAGCCTACAGTAGTTTTTGTGGATTTTTTTTTTTTGGCTTGTTTTCTTCTCTCACAGAGTCTTTCTGTATCTCAATCTCTCAGCTCAAAATAATAACAACTTAGCAAAGTTTGTCTTTTTTGTTACAGAGCTTTTTTTGTTTTCAATTTTGAAGTCTATAAATATCAATTTGCATTAGTGAGTTAGCCAAAGGACGGCATGGTAGGTATCTGCAAATTAACCCATTGGGAGATGTGCCAATTAATGAGACTATTATAATGAGTATTAGGACCACAAAGGGTAAAAAAGTTTCAAGTAGTATCTGGGGAGTTAAACATAAAGTTCTAGTTAGTGGGAACTAATCACACTGCATACTTCATGTTCCCAGTCACGGCTTCATTAGATACATTCTGTAAATCCCCGGGCATTAATGGATTAATGGGTCTAAAAAGTCATCTCAAAGTTTTTATTTTCTACCTCATAAATAAGGCTACAAATTTTCCGATGTGTAAAAGATTTACAGCCTGCCATGAATGTCAGGCAAATTATCTTCAATATTAGACAAATATGAACAAAAATATTGCTATTAAAATAAACCTTGTACGTCTTAAGGTTTATTATGCCAAAGACAGAGCTTTCAACTTATATAAGAAAAGAATCTCCATAAGGAGCATTATAAAAAGGAAGGTTTTAAAACTAAGAATAGCATCTTTTCTTTAGGATCATTTGTTTACTATAACTTTTAAAATGTAAGCCTACAGTAAACAGTCATCATTTTTTTATGGACATGCTATATAACTTCCTAACAATGGTTACTTAATGTAAGCCTATGGTGATTTTTTTGATTTGTGAAAATTAGAAACACGTTTAAATACAGTCTAGGTAACCAATTTTTATAGCTTCTAAGAAATATATTATACAACCATAGACAGGAATTGACTAGTGAAGGAAAAAAGAAAAGGAAGAAAGAAGAGAAAGAGGGAAGTAGGTCAACGTGATCCCAAAGGCCAAAGGCATACTTGTCATGCAAAATCATAAAATATCAGTGATAAATATGAGGTCTTGATCTTAGACACTATTTCTGTACTGCCCTCAAAAATAACTGATTGGCCTAAATTCATCAGTAGAAGATATGTTTTTGTACAGATGACAATTAGAAGATATGTTTTTGCACAGCAAACACTGCAAATGGAAATATATGCATAGGTGCTCTAATAAAATCAATAACACTAAAATAATATTAAAAAACATACCACTAAGTTATCATAGAGCGACTAAGAGTTTGCTACATGGTACTCACAACACAATGAGGTGGAAAAGAATGTTCTTTGTGCCAGTCACAAACAGAAGGGTATTCCCAAACAAAATTATCTGGTAAAAATATCTCCCATAATTGAGCTCTCCGGTAAGCTGCTCCTCTAACATCAAATATTAGCTCATCTCTCACGGTATGCCTATATTATTAACTACATTATTTAAATTTCAGAAGAAGATCTACACAACCAATTTTCTCCTATATTAATTAATTCCCTTAACTAGGTGCTCTTCAGTCCTTCCTGAATCCTGAGAAATAATTCATCCATAGATGTCATCAGTATCTAATAGTCGGAAATTTCTGCCCGGCCTTCAATGCCTACTATAATTCAGATGTTCCTTAGCTATTCGGCCAAAGCTCATACTCCTCTCCACTTCCCTGGTTTCGTCAGGCTGACCTTCTTACTGTGCCCTCTACCTTAGTTAGGACCCTGCAAGCAAAGCTAATGTGACTAAGTTGTATGTTCAGCTATGAGTATACAAACACAAGTCCTGATTCCTATTCATCATTATGTACTTGTGAAATAGATGATTTAATTTAGATCAGCAAGGTTTACACCTGAGAATCAGTGGGAAGTTTTTAAAATGTTGACTTTTATTCCAGACCCATTCACTAAAGATTCTAATTCAATCTGAGGTAGGGCTCAACAAATCATAGTTTTTAAAAATCCCCAGGAACTCTTGATGCTTAGCAGTGAGGACACGCCCTGCTCTAGGTTCTATGAGCACTAAAGACTCAGCTTATATACCTTAGTTAGGAAGACTAAGACCCAGAAACAACAAACATGGTGCAGCAATTATGTCCTCCTGGATCAGCAGAAATCCAAAGAAGGGAAACATCACTTTACTGATCAAGAAAGAAGTAAAGGCAGTGAAGAGTTTTTAGCATCAAGGATAGACAGGCTTAGGACATTCAGGTGGGTTAAGAGTACATTCTACCGCTGAGCCAAAGAATGGAGATGGGAATGTTTAAGGGCCTCAGGATAGAGAGGTAAGAAAATTAACTTCCCAAGAACAGAGAGGACGAATAGTAAAAGAAAAGTTGAACAATTGAGAAAAGCCTAAAATACAATAAGCCTTGAAAAATAGAAAGCAGAGTTTGGTGTTGCAAATGAGTGGTTCTTAGCTTTTTTGAAGGCGGCTTTCTTGAACAGAACAAAACGTACTATGACTCCTGTGCCCTAAGTGCCAAATAATAATAATGCTAAGTGCTATAATAAATAAATAAAAATTGCAGTAATTTAATACTCTGAGAGTTCATCATTCAGGTAAGACTCAATGGGTATCCTTGGTTAGTGGCCTTCCATGCATTCAGGGACGCAGCTTGCTCCTATCTTATGAATCTGCCCTTCTCAAAGATTTCCATTCAGCTAGCACAGGGTTCAAGAAAGTATTTCTGTTAAAAAAATAAATAAATAAATTTTTGTAATAAATATGCATGCCAGTCTGTCTATACTACTCAACTAGCATAAGAGTAGCCATAAAAAACTGGGTGAAATGTGCTCCAAGAAAATGTTATTCACAGAAAGAGGTAGCAAGCCAGAATGGGGCCCTGAGTCTTGTTTGCCAACCCCCAACTTAGGTATGGAGAAAGAGGGACAATGTGGGAGAGTGTGGAGGCGGTGTTCATGGACAAGTCCTGGAAATGCTGTACATCTCTTCCACTAATTCTTCAAGAACCCAGAACTTGGTCACATGTTCCTATCCATTGGGGTCTATCGGTGTATCTGTTAAAAAATATATATATCTGGGATGTCCTTTGGTGAACTCACCACCCACTTCCACTTTTCAGTGGAAAAACAGCCCAGTGTTCAAGAAAAAAATGGGTGTGAACACATTATTGAAAGTGGTATCACAAACATCTAGGTGTATTTGTTTTTGGAAAACAATATACTGCTGATGCAAAAAAAGCAGGGCTTTACAAATTGTAGGGTTAATCATACTCCAAATTAGTTGATACTGATGATGCTAAACTACCTGTGATTTATAATTAAAAAGCAAGAGTAGAAGCAATTTTAAAACACAAACAACTGCATGTCAGTAATAAGCTGATAATTCCAACTGTACTTTCACGTATCTGTGCAAGTAGTACGAGTTTTGCAGCATGCCAAGTGTTAGCATGCAGGCTTCTAGAACTGGCATCCGCAGCAAACAGTACTGTGAACTCCCCACACCCAATACAGCTTCCTCAGAGTCATAGCTAAACCCGATCTCTTAACTGGTTGTACTGAGGTTGGGCCAGGACTGAGCTCTGGCCAATGGGACATATGGGAACAATGCACACCACTGCCAGGCCTGGCACATAAAGATGTCCCACACGTGATCCTCCACTCTCTCTCCCTGCTGCATGACCCTGGAGGTCATGTATGAAAGGAGGGCGTCACAAGAAGAAGCCTGGCTCCTGAATGACTGTATGGAGCAGAGCACCCACCTATCATCCCTGTCTTAGTGAATTAGGTTGACAACAATGAACAATGAACGTCTACAGTGATTAGCCATTGACATCTGGGGATGCTTATCACAGGTGATAACCTATCCTAACTAATCCAGAGTTCCTGATAAGCTCCAGAAATGTGCTATTTAGGGTATGAATATTAAACTTCAATAGTCCTTAGAAATTCTTAGATTTTTAACGATGTTGTGCTGTGCATAAAAATGCACACCTTTGCCTTTATGGATCCGTTTTCGGCCTATCAGAAAGATCCTCGCAGCCCACACTGAGCGCCAAGCAGACTACGGGAACGGAAGAAGCCTTTTAGGAAATCGGTCTGATCTGTGTTGTTATTCAAAAATGTTCTTCTAACACCTACTACCTACCAAGCGTCATGCTGGAGATTAAGGACAGAAAAATGAATGAAATGCAGGCGCTGCCCTCCAGCTGTTCATGGTGGTGCGAGGGGGCAGAGGGACTGGTCTGGTAGGGAACAAAGTGATGCCAGGGCAAGTCAGACATATAGGAAAAGGCTGCACTGCAGGTTCACTACCTCCCTCCAGGAGGAGGGGCCTCCAAGAAGGGCCTGAAGAGGATGCACACTCAGTCACCTCAGGGAAAGGGTTCAAAGAGCCCTGTTCTGTTGAAGCAACCCCACAAAAACCCTAACTCACTTCCTTATCAGTTCTATGCAAGGCCCTGGGATCTATTCCAGAAACAGAAGCAAAATGCAGGATTTCTGTGATTTACAAGGTGATTTCTTCAGGTGGATTTTACTGACACTAAGAAATGAAAACGCGAACTTCTAAGGAAGTGTTTCTCGGTACTTTAGAAATTTTTGGCATAAAGAAACTTCTGTTGTAATGGCATTACTCACTCAGAGGGTAACAACACAGTCCTCGTGCACCTGCCATCACAGGTGAGCCAGCCGATCCAGAGAAGAAACTCAGCGCCACGGCTACAGATCTTACCCTCAACTCCGTCCCCATTCCCACAAAACTGTCACAGGAGTCCAGGAAACTCAGTAGAGATCTACTTAGCACTACTGGGAAAAAATGCACAGCGTGCGTCCTAGTGATGGGAGTCTATAGCTTCAAAAGGCACTTGTTGTAGATGCTAATGTGAGAAATGTAAAATGTCCCCTCTAACTGAGGGGTGATACTGGACGATAAACAGGCATCCGCTGTTTTGTAAAGGCGAAACTACCTCCACCATATCCTCCCAAATTCCCTACGAGGAAAAGCTGCTTCCCCCAATGGGAATGGCATGCGCTCCCTCGATCTGTTTATTTCAATCTTATTAATTAGAGCTACTTCATTGTAAATGTTTTAAATTTACCACAAAGGTGATTTTTGACACAAAAAGAGTAACTTCCCCAAAACTTACAAATGTTTCTGTTCTCAATTCTGGCATCTCACAGAATATGAAGATAAGAGAATATAAAAAAGAGAAAGTCTTAAGGTTTTAAAATCTATTGGTTTTTATATGCTTGCAATCATTTTACACATATTACATGAAACAGCTCTAATTTGTACAGAAAATGCATTAATATTGAAGTAACCCAAAAACAAAGCCTAAATCTGGCAAAATGCCACACTCGCTTTTAAAACCAATGGCCGTCCACGTAATAATAGCCCAAGTGTAGGGCCAGTGTAGCTTTGAGGGTACCTATTTTCCCATATGCTGCCATAATTTTAAAACATTATTTTCCTACCATTTCCCATTTTCTTTGACTCTAAAATAATATAAATTACCCAATCTCTAAGTTATCTTAGACAGTTGTTTTCAACAATCTTCTTCAAAAAAAGTTCAGTAAAGGAAGGGGAAAAATGCAAATGGATTTCTATTTACCCCCATAATTTAGGACTTAATGCAATATGTAAAGTACACTATGTAAAATCCCAAAATAAAATATTTAAGAATAGCATATCAAAATTATGGACTCCTTATTAAAATATTAATGCCATAAGATAAAAATAAATTTTTTTCTATAGTCTATAAAGAAAACTGACCAGGACTTTCTAAAGCCACAGCAAATACCCATTACTGAAAGAAAATAAAAGAAATACACACTTCCCTCTGAAAGGTTTAAATGCATGTTTCAATGAATCGTTAGATTATATATAGAGAGGTGGGAGAGCACAGTCTAAGGCAGTGGTTCTCAACCTGTGGGTCGCGACCCCTTTGGGGGTCGAACGACCCTTTCACAGGGGTCACCTAAGACCATCGGAAAACACATATATAATTACATATTGTTTTTGTGATTAATCATTATGCTTTAATTATGTTCAATTTGTAACAATGAAAATAGATCCTGCATATCAGATATTTACATTATGATTCATAACAGTAGCAAAATGACAGTTATGAAGTAGCAACGAAAATAATTTTATGGTTGGGGGTCACCACAACATGAGGAACTGTATTAAAGGGTCACAGCATTAGGAAGGTTGAGAACCACTGGTCTAAGGGGTTAACTGTCAATGCTGTAGTTTATATTTATAGTGGGACAAAATTAAGCACTGCTTAAATAAAATATGACACAACAGAATATATAACATAACAGCAGCCACCATTTATGGGTTCCCTTTTTTGGGGCCTGGCTTTGTACCTTATACTTTATCATTTATCATCACTCAATCCTACCAAGTAGGAATTATTTTCTTTGTTTCAAAGGTAGGGATGCTGAGGTTTACAGAGGTCATAGAGCTGCTAAGCCAGGATCCCCACTGAGGTCTGTATACATTAGTGCCTCCAGGAAAAACTTCTATGTTACACGGCAAACATTCTACCATGCACTTCTATGATTAACTGCTTAAAATCACAATAAATTCATCTTATTCTTTGTTTAAGGTTCCTTAATTGGCTATTCCATCTTTCTCTTCTGCAAAATCCATAATCTTAAATGTGTATAGTTCCAACTTGCACTAAGAAATGGGAAAAGTACCATTACACAACTGAGAACTCAGATTTTGCAAATCTAATCTTTATGATAGTGATTATTTCTATGACTATAAATGATTATATTGATGTTTTCTGACGTATTTATAGTGCCCAACAAGGGTCCCTGAATCCCAATAAACATTCACAAATAAAAACTACTACTACACAGCAATTTGATGAGGACAGTTAACACCTACTATGAAAACTATTAATACCTGAGCCAGTATTTCTTACAGAATAGCCCATGGGCTGCTATTGGCCCACTAAGTAGAAATAAAGTAGGGTAAGGAATCAGAATCTTTCATCCTTCTAAGATAAAAAGTTCAAATCCAAAGATGTCTGCAACATTGTCTGACTCCATAATTAATTAGAAAAATAAGATAAATATTTTTTCAAGTTAAATAAAAGGAATTTAGAATATTCAAGTATTTTTAAAAGGGGTATTTGATACTTTCAAGTACAATATTTCTCAAATAGCACAACTTACCCCATGGTAAGCTTACCTTGAAGATGGCATTATATTTGAAGCCCTGAATTTTGTTGTAAACGGATTAGTTGACTCATAATCAAAATAGTCCTGACGATTTTCACTAAACGCATTAGGTGATTTCAAGTCACTGGGGCTATCGGCTGCCCCATTGTTGAGTTTATCAGACCTTCTGCTATCTTTCTTTCCCGTCACTCTTTCAAACAGGCTAACTTTCTCCCTTTTCTCTCTTTTATTTTCTTTTCTTACTTCAATTGATTTTGAAAATAAAGTCATGCTGCTATCCCAGGATTCACTGCTTTCTTCAAATGGATTTTTCTTCCTTGGCAGTGTTGCAAATTTTTGGGGTAATGAAGCCGTCACATTTGTAAATGGGTCATTTTGTCTTCCGAAAGACGGTGCACCTTCATCCACACTGCGGTCAGGTTGGTTCATTTTAGAAGTATCAAAGCTTAATGTTCTTCTGTGTGGAGATTTGAGACTTCCTGCAAATAATTTTGTAGTCAGTACATAATCAGTCACACATTACATCACACTATGACACATTCTGTGTGCATACTGCTGCTTTTAGAATGAGCGCAATTAGCTATTTAAAGATTTAACCTTTAAAATAACCAAAGAAAACAAGCCTAAAATGCTATGGTATAGCAATCTGGAGTGTGTAGGCTAATAATAATTAGTATATTGCTAGACAATCAGGAATTTACTCACCTCAGAAAGAAAAAAAACAGACTATAATGTCAAAGTTAGAGGTTGTGCTTGGCAGGATAGTGCCATAAATTCTCAAAGACTTTTTTTTCATCATTAGTATTAAATTTACTTGCTTACTTCTGAACATGGGTTTTTTTCTAGAAACGTTCTGATTAAATGGAATATTCATTTATGCTTCAGGTTTCCCAGACAGGAGAAGCAACAGAAAAAAATCAAGCCAAGCCCTGGCCGGTAGCTCAGTTGGTTAGAGGGTTGTCCCTACACACCAAGGTTTCGGGCTTGATCCCCCATCAGGGCACATACAAGATTCAACCAATAAATGCATAAAAGAGCGGAACAACAAATCAATGTTTCTCTGTTTCTCTCTCTCTCTCCCTCCCCCCCTCCTCTCTTTCTCTGAAATCATTCAACCAATAAAAAAAATTATTTTAAAAAAAGAAGCCAGGCCATGAAAAGTGACTGGGACTCGCTTTTTTTTAACATCATCTAATACTGAATGCAGACAGGCTGTGCCCTTAATAAACTTACCAATTTTGAGGATAGTAGGTATTCAATAAATATTTGATCACTAAATTTAGAAAATACTACCAAGAAACTGTAATTTTTATTTTTTAATTTTAGAAGTTAAACTTTAAAAAACTAAGAAGGGTATCTCAGGCCACTGAGGATACACTCAGGAAGAATGTCACCTACCACTTTCTGGCACTGCTCCAAAGGGCTCTATCTGGCGTCCGAGAAGATGCGTTTGGCCAATGGTGCCAGGCTTCAGTTTCTCAGAAGACACGTGGGCCCTGGTTAAGTCAGACATGGAGTGCGCTGAGGAGAGGCGCTGAGGACCCAGGAGGAAAGGCTTTTTTGGTTTAGATTTCATCTGTACTTCACCACTTGAAAATTCAGAATTGGCATCCGCCATGTGAGAACTTGGAATGATTGCAGAAGACGTATCAGAAAATGTCCCATCATTTTTTCTACCTTTCATCTTATCTTTTAATTTTGCAAAAGGAGATCTTGTTTTATCCTTCATTGATAAGTCAAACATACTTGCTGTCATATTGTTCCTCATGAATTGAATATTGACCTTTATCTCACCCCTGTTTTTGGCTCTTTTTCCTTGTTTGGATTCTAATCTAAACCACCTTAAAGAGAAGGAAAAACTGGGTTGTAACATGTAATGAAGAGAGGACATCAAGCGTGGCTACATACAAATATCTTCTCGGGTAAAGCACACGAAGATAATCTATGCAACGGAGGAGATTCTGTCCGACAAAGTACTACTGGTTTTACTCATTGTTCAATTTTTAAAAACTTACCACTATCTCTGGATGTGATGTATACTGAAGAAGTAGGTTTCCAGTAAGTTTGAGAAGGATTTCAGATAAACTTTTCTTTCACGATTTGAAAATCATTCACATAAAAAAATTCTTACCTATGAGAGCTGTTATGTTTCCACCTGGGGTAAGTGTTGCTAAGGGCCTAAAAACATTTTTTAAAATTAAAAGACACTCAAGTACAGACTTTGAAAGAATTCATTGATACAAACCATTTAGAGGCACTATAAAAATGATAAATGGCCACATTTTTAATAAAGTAATAAACAGTTCCATCCCCAAATTTCTTCCATAAAAACTATTAAAATAATTTTGTTAATACTGGAGCCCACTACATGTGGTTTATTAATCATGAAAATTGCATATGATGTAATTTAGATGAATATAAAACGGGTCAAAGCCTTTTCCTGAGTAAAAAATGCAAAATGAATAAAATGCAGGAAGTGACAAATAGTAATAAATCTTATAAAGAGTTTCTGAAGAAAATAGAAAGCTTAAATGCTTCCTGTTAGAATCTTTGTTTCATTTACTATTGCTACTGTGACAATAGTGAATAAAAATTATTTTAATTGGAGCCAAATCTTATGCTATTAGTCACTTCGCCTTGTGACATTGCCCACTGTTAAAATGTATAAGAAACAAAGTTTATTTTGCTTTTGTTCCATAGTAGTTTTACCCATGAGAAAGTCTCCAGTTGTCAGTGTCACAGTGATCATTCTATAGGGCAAACAGCCAAAAAACTGCAAAATCCAGTCTAGAAGAGTTTCTACAATGTTTTCACATTACTTAACAATGGAGCACAATATCCATTCCTGCAGACGGGTTATTATTTAAACACAGCTCTAATCAAGTGTAACAAATTTTCTTAGCTACAAAGGCGCTCTGGTCTAATTTTACATTAGTGCTTTCTCTCATTGTTACTAACAGGATATGCCAGAAGAAGGTATATTTACTGTACAGCACGTGGAAGACTGGTCTTTCCAGGCAGGAGAGAAAACTGGCACAGAACCTACATCCCAGCTACACTTTAGCAAGTCACATGCAAGAGAAATATTTTCTTAATTAACTTGAAGCAATTCAGCCAATTAAAATCTAGGTGCACCCAAACAAGCAACTTTTAAAATAAAAGAATATTTCATAATAGAAAGCATCAACCGGATACCCTAAACTGAGAAAAATCCTTTATCTGAGGCAAATGGCAAAATCTGAAGATGTAGAGGCTAGAACTGACAGCAGTAAACTCTGTGGAATACAGAACCTTGAACACAAACTTGGGCACTTGAAAAGTCTGGAAATGAGAAAAGGTTAGATACCCAGTTACTAACTTAGAATTTGGAAAATAGAATCATTTTCAATGGGGGAGAAACACTTCTGATGAATGACACTGCAGAAATACTCAGTAACATCTCAGACTTTACAGAAAATAGGTGAGCACACTTTGTTAGAAATATACCAAAAAAAAAACAAAAATAAACCAAGCATATAGGATTTCTACATGTATAACAAGTCAAAGCAAACAGAGAAAAAAGTAAAACAATAACCCAATAAATGAAAGGGGGTAAAGGTAATCAAAACTCATAGAATTTTACAAATAAGACAAATAAATCTTCTACTTTAATATCCTTATTTCAGAGATGAGGAAAATGAGACACAGAGAATGTAAGTAACTTCCAATGTTGAGTTAAAGTCAATAAAGAAAATATCCAAGGCTGATGAATAACATCTGCATGAAAACAGAAGTTCTTCCATATTTGATGAACCATATATGTTAATAAGATTAAATGCACAGCTGGCCATATGTTACGGGCACTCTATTTAATCGGGAGATTGACAGCCAAAGAAGGCAAGGCATCCTACACCAGAGTGTAAGCTTCATGAAGGCAGCTCAGCTCACCTTGCACTACATAAATGTCAACTGAATTATTTCTAGAATGGTATTTTAAAACAACCAAGCTATAATACACTGTGTGTGCATGTGTGTGGGTTCTGCATTGTTTTGCTTTTTTGTAGGGAACACTAAAGACTTACATGAGCTTTAAAGAATAGAGCAAGTCAGTGCTTGAATACAATCTGTAAATACAGTATTCCCCAGCCTCCTCCTATCCCCTCCACAAAATACTGCTAAGAACTTTAAATATACTAATTTAAAATAGAGGCATGACAAATAACTTTAGGTGCTTTGTTTTGAAAGGGAAGCCTTAATGAGACCTTCAAAAATCGCCCCAGAGATAAAACTTGTTTTCCCAGGCTTCAAACAGATAAAATGAAGACATAGCATTTGGGGCTTAGTGGATTAATGGCTGATTTTTTTCACCTCTTGAGTGCTGGATTTAAACTGTATATGGCCTCTGTTCAATTTTTAGTGGGCACAGGTCCATGTTCAAAAACCACCACACATGTGGGAACTATTCCCAAGCAATTGGTGCTGTGTGGTCAGAAATAGGACAAGATTGGCAGTAAGGGTGCCAGAGGCCAGGACGCAGGTGCACTGCGGAGACACACACAAAAGTCCTAAAATCGGCATGTGTTTGAGTCATACCTAACTCTGGGGACTCTGATTGTTATTACTTTTCACGAGAAAAAAAAAAAAAAAAAAAAAAAATCAACATCACCCACTTCTGTACTTCTGTTGTAAAAAAAAAAAAAATCAATAGATATTACATAACAGCATGAACAATTTTACCATTCTATTATTAAACATTGTATTATTTCCTTAAATCTCGTGCCAGAACCAACCCAGACACCCATGAAAGGGGGAGGTACAGTTCTTTTTCCATGCTCCGCTCAAAGTGTACAGGCACAGGCCCCTTCCCCCAAACCTCCTTAAAAAAAAAAAAAAAAAAAAAGGTATTTAACTTCAAGGTATAAAAATAAGTAAAATAATAGTTTTAGCTATCACACTTCTTTGCCTATCATGACACAACTGGAAGACAAGCTGTAAATACTTGTCTTCAGTGTCAAGAGTAAAAAGTGTCACACCCAGCAGTTTCATGGGTCTTCTAACTCAGCTGGTAACCTTCATCATTCATACCAGTTTTCTAAAAAACACTTGGGAATACGCTGACAAGGTTCAGCAATGTGCAGAATATTAAATATCTTTCTTGCAATACACCAGTGACTCAAGTCTGTCTCTTACTGTGCCACATGCACAGCTGTGCTGCAAAAGGAAACTATTAAATATATTAAAAATCTAGAAACTTACCAATAAAGATACCTCATCTAATATGTAATCCCTATTTATCCACAAAGAAAGAAAATGTTAGGGATTTAATAACATGAAAATCACTTCGAATGCAATAACATCGCAAGCCTTGTTGATAACATTTTAAAGCATTTCCCCCAAAAAAGTTCTAACCAATTTTATATAGTAGCCAATAGAGAATTTCTATAGGGAGACTTCAATATGACTGTTTACAGCGAAATGTTTTATAATTGTGATGTTGCCAAAAATAAGGAGTAAAACAAGGAGAAACTTTAAAAGCTTGTTTCATCCTCAGAATCTCTGGGTTCACAGTTGGGCCTACTTTCACTTGGCAAATTTACATTTGAGGAAGGCCTGTAATACATCATTCATCGCAGTAGAAGTACTGTCAATGCAGTATGAAATCTGAAGTTACAATATACTTACAAGTTTACACTCAAAACACTTTGAATATTATATAGTGTCATCCAAAATTGGTAATTTGAAACAAACTATTTGATAATTATCCATTTTCAATTTAAATTTGATAAATCCCTCAGAGGAAACTAAATACCACTTTGTAGGTATCAGTTTTATTGAAATCATTGATATATACTCAACCTTATACTTTTAAATACCCTTTCTCTCACAATGTTTTCATATCCTTAACTAATCTAAATATTTACCTCTGTTTGTCTTACATGCCTAGTATTTCTTATCTCTCCACCCTTTTACCCTGTGCATTAAATCTTAGGTCAAGATCTGATGAAAAAATTTTTTAAATAAAAATAAAAATTCCAATCAAGAAAAGCTTGCAGGAAGAAACGCATAGGCAAAAACAAGAGTTGGTTGCTTTAAAATTAGAAATTAACATAAGTGTCAAGAAAATTACCATTATGAAAAAAGTTTCTAAAAGCGTAAATTTCAGTTATCACTGAAATAAACAGCAAGGCTATTTTGTTAAATTTCAATTCCTCTCATAAATTCAACCTATATTGATCTCTCATTAATTCCATCAATTATAATGTTCTCTCAGAACAGAAAAGTTATGTTTGAGGAAGGGGTAAATATACCTATGTCTGAAAACATACTATTTTTCAATGTAAGACATAACATCCCAGTGTTAACTTATATTATGGCTTTTTAAATTAGAATATATATAGCCTAAGCTCGAAAGTCATATATCAAAAGCCACATTTTCCTGGAAGGTGTCATTACATCATTTCATCACAAGAATTTAATCATTGTCTCCAATATGACCTTTAATATGATCTAAACACACTGGTTTTGCATAACTAATTCTGAAGTAATACAGCAGCTCCCGTATTTTGGAAATTCAAAGGAAAATGTTAGTGTGTTCAAGTTGAGGATGTTTTTTTCTCTTTGAACGGCTTTAGGCACCACTAAGATATTCTTACTATAAAAAAAAAATGGTTGCACTCAAAGGCCACTGTGATTATAATATTGAATTACATACTGAGTTCTAAATTTGATCATTGATCCTTTAGCAGCTTCAGAGTTCGACATAGATATATGACATTATATTGGCAGGTTTAGTTCTCTGCTATTCCATCTCCTGGAAATGTGTAATGTTGACAGACAACCATTTACCCACGTGTTGTTTTAGCTGGTCAACACTGTGATCCAGTCTTCTTACACTTACAATCCAGTGCAACATAATCATTTAAGATGAACACTTCGCACAAATGAGAGTAAAGGGACCACCTGAAGGCGCCATTTAAAAACTGTTTCTTCACAAGGGCTATTTTTACTTCCAAGTCATGCCACTACGGTGCTTGAAACTGGGTCATATACTGTAGTCCTAAAACCAATGCCCCAGATACACCAATAATTTCCAAGAACAGAAAATCCGTAAGGAAGACATAGCGAAGCTCCCCCAAATTCCAAATAAATGGCACAACTTACTCTGTTTTCCTTCTTTGTTTGTCCTCAAAGATGTCATTGAGGTTGATGGCCACCTGCCCTAAAAACTTATCCAGCCCCACCAGGGACCTGTGCATCAGTGTGAGGACCAGAATGTACTTGTCGGGGCTCCCCTGCACCAGCAAGCCGGGGAGCTCGAAGGAGGCCTCTTCCTTCCAGACGGGCTGCAGGCTTTTCTCGGCTACGGAGGTGGAGTACTTCTCCTTGCCCAGCTGAATGATCGTGTACGTGTCATTGGTGCCACTTTTGCCTTTCGGCCTCAGGTCTCGGGCCTGCAGCACCGTGACCTGCACGTGGGTCGGGAACCACTTCTGGGCTTGCTCGGACAGCATCCTGCCGCCCGTCCCCGGCACCCAGGTCCCCAGCGCAGGCGGCGC
>NW_005370286.1:3132942-3133547 GCF_000412655.1 Myotis brandtii | reverse complement strand
CCGCTCGTGAGATCCCGGCCACATCTAGGGAGACCCCGCGTCCATCTCTGGAAGCTGTCTTTGCTGTATCCTGGAGACCTTGTGCCTGGCACAGAGCCGGCCTCCATAAGCAGGGATGGAATGAATCAATCCCCTTCGTTGACTGAAAACACAGTTTTCTCAACCCTTTATCCCCTCTTCTTCTTCTGAGAAACAGAAAAGGCTGTTAATTCCCTGAAATGACCCCCCCCCCCCCAACACACACACACACACACACATAAGGAAAGGGAGAGAGGGAAGCAGATGGATCCCAAAACTAACACAGGGATTAATAAAGATAACGGGCGGCTTTGGGCTGGAGTCCTCAGACCTGTTTCCGGCCACCACCTGTCTGTGTCATCTGTCTTGGTCCAGTCACTTTCCCTCCTCGAGCCTCCGTTTCTTTATGGGTAAGGAAACTCCTGTCTAAGACTCCATTGCGACTCTGTGGACTCAATGTCAACAGGACCCCTTGGGACACTGGAAGTCTGGTAGACTATGCGGTTTCTGAACTCAAGCCCAGAGACCATTCTGGTCACATACCATCAACTGAGAAAAGCCTCCTTCACCAAAGCACAGACAACTGC